>NC_090823.1:94626340-94931028 GCF_000390325.3 Nicotiana tomentosiformis
TATATGGAGGTGGGTTGTTGGGTTGTTGATACATCATGGGCCTTTGAAAGCCCGACCCCCGGTTCCCTTGATTATTATTGTTCCAACCCCCTTGGTTTCCATTGCCTCCCCAATTACTATTATTGTTGCCACCCCAATTGCCTTGGTAATTTCCTTGATTCCCCCAATTTTGATTGTTGTTCCCCCAATTGTTCAGATTGTTGTTGTTGCCACTATTCCAATTCCATTGGCCTTGGTTGCCCCAATTTTGATTGTTTCCCTGTGATCTCCACTATTGTTGATTTGCAGCATTGCTCCGTTGACCTTGGTAATTGTTCACATATTGAACCTCTTCACTTTGATCGTCATAAGAGTCATCTTGGTTGTACCCACTACCACTTTGCTAAAATTGATCCTGATTGTGTTGAACTTGTTGACCTCTTTGTCTTCTCTTGTTAACCATTACATTCACTCCTTCCATGGCATTTACTTGCTTTGGCCCCTGAACATGCTGAAGTTGTGCCTTGGCTAACTGATTCATGGTAGTTGTCAACTCTACTATGGCTTGTCCGTGATCATGAAGTTCCTTGTGAAGGTGGATAACATTAGGGTCACCCTGAGGAACGTTGGCCCAACTTTGCCAAGCTGAAGAGGTGCCCTCCATCTCATCTAATATTTCACATGCTTCTGAATATGGCGTGTTCATGAAGTTATCCCATGCGAGCTGATTCACCACACACTAGTTAGTTGGTTGATACCCCTATAAAAGGTTTGCTGGATCATTGCTTTAGTCATATCATTGTTGGGGCATTCTTTGACCATTGTCCGGTACCGATCCCAAATCTCATGTAACGGTTCATTTGGCTCTTGTTTAAAAGCAAGGATTTCATCTCTCAATGTTGCCATATGTCCCGGAGAAAAAGAACTTTGTTATGAACTTCTCGTCCAACTCATCCCAAGTGGTGATGGAATGGTTGGGTAGCCTCTCAAGCCAATCTAAAGCCTTCCCTCTAAGTGAGAAAGGGAAAAACCTTAACCTCAAAGCGTCCTCAGATACATTCATCTGCTTGCTCCCCCAGCATGTGTCTACAAAACCTTTGAGATGCTTATATGCTTTCTGATGTGGAGCTTCGGTGAAGAAACCCCTTTGTTCCAATAAAGTAAACATGACATTGGTTATTTGAAAATTGCCCGCCCGAATCCGGGACGGGACAATTGCACTTGTGTAGCCTTCATTGGGCAACACCCGGTGTGCTTCCCTTGGAGGAGGTGGGGGAGGGTTTGGAACGTTGTCATGAGGCGGGCGGCCTCTTCTTTGTACTTGAGGTTCAATATGAACCTCATCTACTTTATTTTCATCTACCTCCTCCCCCTAACGAATATGCCAGAGGGCCTCGTTAAGAGCCATTTGGTACCTAAAAGCAATTGACACATAAAATTAGAAAAACGGAAGGAAAGAAGAATAAAACACACAAATAGTTAGATATATAGCTAAGACTGTCTAACTCCCCGGCAACGACGCCAAATATTGATCGGGTCCAAGCCTGCACTACTATTGAGTAGCGAGGATGGTCGATGCAGTTTTACCCAATAAGGTCGGGATCGAATCCACAGGGAGTTAATTAATTTGGAATTAGGTTTAATTGATCGGGTCCAAGCCTGCACTACTATTGTATGCAATGATTAAAGCTAAGTACAATATTTTTTTGATGTTGGTTTTCAAGTGTTTAAAAGGACTAGGGTAGTGACTTTCGCCTAGGTGGATATCTAACGGGTAGCAAGAATCTAGGGCAAGCTTGATTAATTTGGGGTCGTAATATAGCTATCACACCCAAGTACTCACTCTATACCTCTCGATAGTTTGAGTGATTTTGCCCAATTTGGCTTTCTCAAGTCCAAATGGGTATTCATGCAAGTCACGTGATATTAGCTTAAGTCGGGTATCACTATCTCTAGACCCTTTAATTGGGGCTATCAATTTCTTGAGTCCACCCCAATTCCTTGTTAGCCTAGTTTTCCTAGATTTAGTCCCTCTTTCTCAAGAAGAGGCTAAGTCATAAAGGCATGAATCAGTGTTTGCAATCACTAATTCAACAATTCTAGCAAGAACTAGGCTAAATATCACTAACCCATAAACATTCAAGCCCTAAAATTCAGTACCCATTAAATACCCACACTAGAGTTGGGCCACAACCCTAGCTAAGGGTCTAGCTACTCATAGAAATAGCAGAAATCAAAGATGAAAAGAAGATAAAAATCATAATACTAGATTAAAAGATAAAAATCTAATATTATAAGGTGAATCTAATATAAATTGCCCAAAAAGGGAAGTTCCAGTCGTCTCACATGCTCAGCTAATACACCCCACCCTAAAAATGACAAAACGTTCTATTTATACTAAGCTAAATATTTTGGACAAAAATACCCCTACGGAGGTTATGCGGGCGCATAATTCTGACTGTGGTCGCACTCTTGCTTTAGCGGCCGCATAATTCTGATCGCGGTCCGCATTCTTTAATTCTGGATCTGGGTTGAGCATGGTTTCACGGACCGTGTAATTTCCATCGCAGTCGCGTATGAGACTTTCGCGGCTGCATAATCTTGACGCGGACCGCACTTGTTGTTTCCGCTTAAAATTTAAGCTCTCTGAATCTTCCTTTCGCGGACCTTGAAATAGTGCTCGCGACCGCGTTGTAGCTTTAGCGGCCGTACAATATTTGTGCGGTCCGCGTTTCACATCTTTTGGCCCAGTCTTATTTTTTGTTCAAGTTTTGACTCCTTTATGTGTTGATTATGACTCATTTGGCTCATTTTAAACAATCCCTGCAATCAAGCATATTACATTAATTTTCGGGAATACCTTCATGCATTTTTGGCCCTAAACACAAGTAAAAGAGAAAAAATAATAGGTTAAAATCCCTACTTATCACTTGGCTAATTGAGTATGTAGTTGCTTATGACTCAGAGTGGACTATGAAATTCTCGTATTTTTCATATAATGGCATGGTATATGCGATGTGTTATGTGGAATTGAGATTTACATGAGCGGGATCACAGTTCTGTTTGGAAGGGAAGGTCATAAAATTCGTAGGCAGCATGGACGGTTTCAGATGACTAGGTAAATGATATTACTATTTGGTATGGCTTGATGAGAGTATACATTTCAAAAGGGCAATGCGTTTTGATATATGGATACTTCACTGGTACTGCGACACTCTTATGGTTGATCGACTGATGATATTCAAACTTTGCTATATTGAACGGAAGAATTTTAGAAGTATTCCTCCTGGGATGATCGTGTATGAGAGATTGTTTAGACATTCGGGCGGTGGAGATGGAATCAGAAATGGTGATTCGTGTGTTCTATAGATTTGGAGACTGGGAGTTCTCAGGAGAAGACTGTTTCATGGTTATGGACTATGAAGTCATGGCCGAAGCTATCCAGATGATAGTATGTGTTATGATTCAGTCAATTGTAGGCTTTCAGAGGTTTATTTATCTATTTGTGGGTGCCCAGAGTTAATTTGGGGGTCAATTGGTAGTCCCAATTAGGATGTGTATTCTACACCGAGTTGGATGGTTTGGCTCCATAATGCTATTATTGAGGGATGTGTCATTTGGTTGTTGCTGAGCTTATTCGTGTTCTAGAATTTTCTATGAGTTACTCTTCTATGCTACGAGGAGTTGGGATTCGTTGGTTCTAGGCACACATAGTGCGATTCTGTTGTGGTCTTATAGCGGAATTTGTGCGAGATGAGTAGTTAGGTATTGCATGATTGATTGCGTATTGGTTACGTCCTTTCGAGTTTTGGGTGGCATTATATCATTGGCTTCTCCGTGGTTAAGGTAATGCACTTTGGGTACTTGATGTCGAATTGTGCGTGGTTATTGATTTTGAGCATAGTGGCTCAAGATGTCTCATATGGGCCAGTATTTGGATGGGGTCGCGCATTACGGCATAGTTATGTTAAGATATGATCCTTTGTGTTAGATTCGTGTGTTATGATTCTACGGTGTGTGATGGGTTCTTAGCATTGCGTTGTGGTGTTACCCGTTGAGCTTGCGGGACGGTTCTCTTGATTTAGTCATTTTTGTGATTGAATACATTTGGATTGTTGTTTATTAGTGCATGGATTGCACGGTTTGTGGATCTGAGTAGTATGGGTATTGCGTGTCAGTAGAGTAGTTGGTATCCGATAATATGGAGTCCTTGGATCTAGGATGGGTGCTATCGGATTTGATTGCGGTATATTTGGAAGGATAATATCGGAAGTCGGCTTAGGAATTGACTATAGTTCTTGTTGAAAGAGAGGGAGCTCCAAAGCTTGTTGATTTGATGAATGATTATGAGACTCTACATGCTCTTTCATTATCGGCGGTGTACGAAGGTTTTAGAAAGGTTTTGTTAGGTATAAGGTTTATTACCGGGATTGGGTTGTTCTGAGCAGTTACTGTGATCAGAGATTTTGCTATGGGTATTTGAGTTAGGTGGTATATCCTGTGATTGTAGCTTGGGTGATGGTTGCGGTTCAGACTTATACAGCATGTAGGTTGCGAGATTCAGATCTTATAAGAAATTTCGAATGCTGGAAAATTGGATTATAAGGCTTATGGACTAGGTTGAATTGAGAAATTTCAGTTATGTTATGTTATCGGACCTAAATGGGATAGGGTGATATGGGATCACCCCCGGGTATGTGCATGGTAAGGTTATACGGCGGTTTGATGGCATTGAGAACAACTCTGGACACGTTCGAGGACGAATATATGTTTAAGTGGGGGAGAATTTAACGACCCAACCGGTCGTTTTGAGCATTTGCACTTCGCTTGGTAGTTTACGGGCGTGATTAGCTCCGTCTGATATATTTTGATTTGTGTGAATCGTCGGTTTTGGTTTTCAGGTTATTCGGGACTGATTTGAAAGAATGATTCTCAACTAGGGAGCTTTAAATTTGAGAGAGTTGACCAAGTTTGACTTTTTAGCATTTTACCTCGGATTGGAATCTTGATGGTTCCGTTAGCTCCGTTGGGTGATTTTGGACTTAGGAGCGCGTTCGGATTGTGATTTGGAGGTCCGTGGTTGAATTTGGTTCGAAATGGCAAAAGTTGAAATTTTAGAAAGTTTGACCGGGAGTGGACTTTTTGATATCGTGGTTGGATTCCGATTCTAAAAGTTAGAGCAGGTCCGTAACGTTGAATGTGACTTGTGTGCAAAACTTGAGGTCAATCGGACGTGATTTGATAGGTTTCGGCATCGGTTATGGAAATTAAAGTTCAAAGTTCATAGATTTCGGTTTGAGATGTGATTCGTCGTTTTGATGTTGTTATGTGTGTTTTGAGGCCTCGAGTAGGTCTGTATTGTGTTATAAAACTTGTTGGTATGTTTGGACGGGGTCCCGAGGGGCTCGGGCGTGTTTCAGATTGATTTCAAATCATTTTCTTTAATGTTCCTTTGCTGGTTCTGGTGTGACCGCACCTGCGGCTCGTTTGCGCAGGTGTGATGGTCACAGAAGCGATGAAGGGGTCGCAGGAGCGGAAATATTGCTGGGAGCAGGGTTCCGCAGAAGCGGAGATTGCTTCGCATCTGCGAAGGCGCAGATGCGATGAGTTGAGCGCAGAAGCGGTTGGCAGCGCAAAAGCGACATTTGGGCGCGCACCTGCGAGTTCACAGCTGCGGGTATTTTACCACAGGTGCGAAGGCATGCTCCAATGCTTCTCCGCAGAAGCGTGATTTTCGTCGCAAAAGCGACGCCGCAGAAGCGGCTAATGTGTCGTAGGTGCGAAAGTGCTGGGCAGAATAATAAATACAAGGGTTCGCGATTTTGGCTTCATTTTAATATTTCCAAGCTCAGATTGAGGTACGTTTTGAAGCAAATGTCACCATATGAATTGGGGTAAGTGTTCTCTACTCGGTTTAGGTTATATTTCATGAATATACCTTCGTTTTGGTAATTGGATTGTGAATTTAAAGAGGAAATTGGGGATTTTGACCTAAAGTTTCATAATATGAATTTTTGAGTTTTGAACATCGAATCAGAGTCGGATTTGAGTGAAACTAGTATGGTTGGACTCGTAATTGAATGGTTTGTTGAATTTTGGATATTTTTCAAGTTCTGAGGTGCGGGCCAGTGTTGGGCTTTTGGCTGATTTTAGGCTTTTGATTCAAGATTTGATTTTTTTCGATTGGGATTAGTTCCTTTAGCATTGTTTGATGTATTTGAGTTGGTTTTGGTTAGTTTCGAGCTGTTCGGGGGTCGGAACGCGCGGGATGGCATTTTGGAGCATCGTTTGGCTTGTTCGGTGTTGGAATTGGCTTGTTCGAGGTAAGTAACTCTTCTAAACTTAGTGGTGAGGGCATGAAATCCCGAAATACGTGTTGTGTGGTTGGTGTTGAGGTTACGCACAAGCTAGGTGAAGGGCGTGTGGGCATGCACCAAGTGATTTGGGACTCTGTTGTTTTCATGGCATTGTATAGTAGTCCTATTTTGTTAATATCTGTGTTTTCACCATATGATAAAGTAATTGAATTGTCAAATATGCTAGATATCATGTTAGGATTTATGCCGATACTGTTGGGACCCATAATGGTCGTTTCTTGATGTCATCTCACTGATTTCATTGATATTTCGTACTTAGTCATATTCATGCATTCATATCATATCTCAGTCTCAGTTATTATTTATTGATACATCATATCATTGTTGTGGGGCTAGTTTCATGACATTGTGAGCCCGTGAGTGAGACTGGAGAGATTGATGACTGAGTGAGGCCGAGAGCTTGATTATGAGTGACAGTTATGGGATCGGGCTGCACGCCGCAGCATGCTATATTGATTTATGCCTGGATTTGGCTTATGATAGCACTTGGGTTGTAGGAGCCCATCCGGAGTCTGCACACTCCACAGTGAGCGCGGTTGATTATATTGAAGTATGGATCTTCCCTAGACATGGATCTTGTCCGAAGCATGGGGCCGGATTGGCCTTCCTCGGTGGGGTGGATCTTCTCCATGGGGCCGGATTGGCCTTCCTCGGTACTGAGTGACTGATAGTCAGTGATGTATATATTACCCGATGGATCTTCCCTGGGCCGTAAGGACCATATACAGTACCGAGTGGTTAAGCATGATGAGCGAAAAGTGTGAAACAGTGAGATTGAGTACTCTCAGAGTGTGAGTACATGATTTATCTCTGAGATACATGGCATTGGCATGCACACATGACATACAGGCATAAAGATGCATTTTCCTCCTGCTGTATAGTATCACGTCATTTATGACTTCTCATACATTTTTACATATGGGCACAGATAGGCATCTTACACTAGCTATATGAAAGGAAATATGGAACACCTTATTTATTGTTGAAAGGATTTTTGGGAAAAATCACAGTTTTCAAACTTACTCGTATTTTGGCTTTTTCGGTAAAAGATTTGGATTTTTTACTGATATACTTGAAAAGAAATGCCTATTTTTCTGGAACTTAGAACGAACTGAGCTCTTTTATTTCTGAGATACTCATTTGTTACTTGTACTATGTTGTTATGAACTGTTGTGGAATATTAGTATTGGACCCGACCCCTTTTTGTTAGCTCGTCACTACCTTCAACCTAAGGTTAGGTTTGTTACTTATTGAGTAAATGGGGTCGGTTATACTCATACTACACTTCTGCACCTTGCGTGCATATGTTGGTTGTTGATATTGTTGTCTTTGATGGGACATGGATTGAAGATGTATCTGTGTCCCGGTTGTAGCTGTCTCTTATTTGTGGTAGCCTTAGATCTATAAAACCCTGTTTATGTACTATTCAAACAGACTATATATTTATTTCCTTTCAGCTGTGTAAACTTTATTCTTAGAAGCCCATGATTTGTACTACCAGTCCTTGGAAAATGTATAAGATTCAGATAATTTCTTTTGATTAACTGTCCTGTTAAATATTATTGAAATTGGATAGTTATTAGTTGGCTTACCTAGTGGATTGGGTTAGGTGCCATCACGACTAGTGGATTTTGGGTCGTGACACTGAGATTCAGGAACCTCTTTCTCAGATTGTTCTTTCCTCTCCCTGGTCGCCTCATCAACACTTGCAGTCACACAAACAGTGCCAGTCTGAGATTCAGGAACCTTTTCTTTCTCAGATTCTGCCTCCATCTCCCCTGCCGCCTCCTCTGCAGTCTCACCAATAGTGCCATCATGCGCTACATCTGGTGTGAAAGTTACTTCAGCAACAAATATGTTAACTTTCACACCAGAAGGTTCTTTCATGATATTGGCACCTAACTGATATGTTGCATCGAGCACAATGTTGTTACGATGATGCGCACTGGTATCTCCTTGAGAATGTGGAACATCTTTGCCTTCACTTCCACTGACCTATTTTTTAAAAAAATAATCGAATTATCAAAAACAACAAAGAAAAGAAAAAAGGAAAGTGCAGAATGCACAACTAAACACACCTTACAACCATCCATGTCAAAATCTTCATTGTCACCAAATTCCATATTGCTCACAAAATCTTTATTGTCTTGACGACTACCGGTGTCTTCCTCTAGATGTGCACCATATTTGTCTTTGCTTGTACCAAACTATTTTTAAAAAAAGGATACAATAAGTTAACTAAAAAAATAAAAGAAAATGCACAATGGAAACGAAATACATACCTTGAAATTTATCAACTCAAAGACTTCCTTGAATTTATCAAAGACATATTCCATGAAGGACTTTAACTGCTTATGGAGCTACAAAAGGAAACAAATAAGAAAAATAATAGACATTGGGTATACATTTTTAACAAAACTTTCAAAAAATATATATATATAAAACCAATACAAACATGTTTAACATCAACTTTCAACTTCTGCAACTCATAGTCATAATCAACAAATTGGACACCCCGTACCTTTTTTGGTGGGACAGGCTCCTTAATCTGTTTCGGGGGTGGCGTGACAAAATCATCACTATCATCGATAGGAAGTTTTCCCATGTTACGTGATGTCAAATATTTTCGATACTCATCGTTAACTTCAACAAGCAAAGTAAATCTCCTTAGCTCTTCAGTTGTAGGAGAAATATTTTTAAACTGCAAATGTAACAAAAAGTGCTTCAGTCCTAGATATATCAAAGATGTATAAAAACTGTATATTTGATGTATCACAATAAATTACAGTATATCATATATGTATAACCCATCAATACATAAAAGCTAGTACCTTATTCCTTGTGTTGTTGAAGAAACCAGTAGAGAAGTCCTCGCGTGTTGGCCTGTTTGTCATTTCCTAATTTAATATGCGTGGTGTAAGATCTCCAACGCGAACATCAAACTTTTGATCAATTACAGTGCAACATTCATAGAACCACACATGTAGTGCAAGAGGAAATCCACCAATCCTATAAAACTCAGACTTTCCCCTCAACCTGTCCCTCACCGACTTCATTAAAGCTCGAAACACAATCTTACCCCAAAGAAAGGACACATACTCACCACGCTCGACAAGATGGAAATTGCGTTTACTTATAAATGTCTTCTGAGCCTGAGTGGACATTAAAAATGTGTTTATGAAATAAATGATTACAATCTTAACTGCGTCTTCATCAGACTGCCATTTTTTCTTCTCAAAACAATCAATAAGTGACTTCTTTGACACCGCTTCAAAACCAGGAAAATAAGTATCCACCAACATATTGGGTCCACTGAAGTTACCCTCAACATATTCATTGCCACAAAGTTTAAACCACTTATAACACTAAATTCCCGAAGACCAAAATGTAAAACACATTCGTCATTCAATTTCATATAAAATTGATCACACTTATCTTGAACCAACTCCCTAAACATTAAAGAACGAATAAGTTCTACATGGATAGCAACTCGAGGTAAATTAAGGAAATAGCCAAAATAGCTTTCCCTAAACATCCGAAACTGGCATCAGTCAACTATGACTGTAAAACTGATACGATGTCCACATTAGTGTATGATGTCCAATGAGTATCAGGAAAAGGCTCACCAACTGGAATATAAAGCTTCCAAGGCTACAAATAAATGACACGAATTTAAAACAAACAAATACAAACTAAATCCAATTTTAAAAGAAGATTCAACAATAGAAAAAAATATAACTGAAATTGTATGTACCTTACAAACTTTGTCAGGAATTTTAACTTTTTCTGCCTTCTGAACCTTACTTTTTTTTTATTTGACATCCAAATTCACTTCTTCTTCCACGACACGTTTTCTCTTACCTTCAACATTATCCACTCTAACCCTTTTGCTCTTCTTTTTCTCAGATTGTCCAACAACATCCTTTCGAGATTCTAACACTTTAACACTGTTGGAACGATTTTGTCTTCCCATATTTTGTTCATCAATCGATTTTTCAACTAAAATCGGGGTTGAATGAGGTGATAAACTCATCGACCTAGTCTCTCTTCTCATGTTGCTCGATTATTCAATTGAAACCGACTTTGAATAAGGTGATGAACTCATCGAACGAGTTTGTCTTGTCATATTGCTCTGTTTCACAATTGAAACTAGGTTCAATGAGAAAAAAGATTTTAAAAAATTATACGAACAAACAATTACAAAATTTTGTGAAGAAATTGAGACAAACTCGACCAAAACTAACAAAATCGTCTATAACAGATACATACGATGAACTCTAACTAAACAATTCGGTCGCAAAAGCCTAAAAAAAAAAGCAACATCGCTTCTCCAAAAATACACGCAATCCGAAAAAATATACAAAATAAGAGATTTTCTACTCCTAATTACCTGGAATCAGAAGAAAATAACCGCAAATGTTTCTTATTTTGTCGTCAATTTCAGCAATTTTAGTTCAATTTAGCAAAAAATCGCATATATATATATAGAGAGAGAGTGTGTGAAAACTCGGTGTCTATATTACAAAAATAACGGATACAACATTAATTGAAAATATTTGAGCCCAAAATGACATTTGGGCCTTTTTTTTAGTAGATTGAATTGACACCATGTGACAACATGTAACATGAATTGGAAAATGTTTAGCCTTAGATTACATTTGGCAAAAGGCAGCCCCAAAAATTAGTATTATATAGCCAAATTCTTAAAAAAACTACTTCCCTATTTATTCTCTCTCCCTATAACCTCCTCTCTACCTCTGAAACACGACATATTCTGAACTCTAATTCTTAACATCCAATACATCTAATTGCCTTAATAGGACCGTTCGATAGAGGGTGACGACATAACCGGCTTTGATGAAGAAGCACAAAAGGTGATCAAGCCGACTTGTTGAAGGATTAGTGGTTCTTGATGTTGCCCCGATTGTGGGTGTTCCCGGACTTGACAAAACGACATTAGCAAGAATAATCTGTACAATTCTCAGATCTCTTATGAATTTTTCACTAGCATATGGGTTTGCGTTGGTCAAGAAAAATAAATGATATCTTTCTAGGATTTTGGTGGCCAGAACTTCGTTCAGTTTTAGAAACTTCATTCATTTTTCTTCCCACCTTTTTTTTAAAAAAAATTAAAAAATTAGTTCCAATTCTCGTCCTACACACACACACACACACACACACATATATATATATATATCTTTTTGTATATCCACTAGAAATTATATTTATACACCGAAATATACAGAGAAGAAAAATAAATTTTTGATATACATATTAATATACAAAGAAAGATTTTTTTTTTTGATATACATAAAAAAAGAAAAAGAAGATGTGATATACATTTCGGCATACACATTATTTGATGTGTTATACAATGTGATATACAAATAATATAATTATTTTTATATTATTTACTTGGATATAGAGACAACAATAAATTATAGACAACTATATTTATAATTTCATATTTTAGATATACCAAGAAGGAAAATAAAATTTTGATATACATAAAGAAGATAAAGTTATAATATATATTTTGATATACACATATATACATTTAGTGGCTACCTTATGCCAATATCTATAACTAGGACTTTTTTTGCTAATTTGAAGGACATTTTGGGTAATTTTCCCTCCAAACACCAGCAAAAGGAAAGGTAGAGAGTACAGTAAATGTGATAAAGCTAAAGGTAGAATCATCTGACATCCGTGCCAGTTGCCACCGACACCCCTCACTTCCATTTTCCTAAATTCACACTCCAAACACAAAGACCCCCCAAACTCTTCAATCCATTTGACAGAGAAAATGGCAATTTCAGACAAAGTAACAGGAAATTTAACAACGTTGTACCTAGCAATGATAGGTGCAATGAAAGCCTACGGGTTAATGACCGGTCGAAACTTCAGTGGTTGTTTTGTGCTAATTTTTTCGACAGCTGCAGTTGTTGTGGTCTTGATTGCAAGTCTAACGTGGGATATATCTCTCAAGGCTAGAAATGCTATGACTCGTGATGATCATCCTCAGGTTTATCAACATGGTCATGAATTTTGTCGAGGTGGCATCTGTTGGCACGGCGTCGCCGTCAGTTCCCCGGCGTCTCAAGTCCGGTTTCAGCTTCCTCAGAACCACATCTAAACAAATTCAGAATTTAACTAAACGATGTGAGTTTTGAATTGAAAATGTCGGCTCTGAAATATCTATTTAATATATATTGTATACATAAAATCTGTCAAAGAGAGTAGAATGTAAATTTGCAGAGTGGTGAAAAGATGTTATTGTAGCAGCACTACTTCCTTTTTTTTTCCTCATGATATATAGCAGTAGTACTAGTTCAATGAAAAAAAGTACTCGTAGTAATTAATATGTTTTTTTTAGTTGTTTATTAGCCATGGAATTGTTAGAAGATAATTCTTATATCTCAAAAATAAAATATAACATATTCATTGTCATTTACTACCCATGATTAATAGCCATTATTATAATATTATAACTAACTTTTTATTAGCATTCATACCAAATCATCTATAATTAGCTATTAATGGTTTTGAATTAGTTTGGTCAAATTATCATTATCCGTTGCTTTGAAAGTTACAAAACCATAAACTTTGTTTTGTAACAGTCTTTCTCATTAATTCTTAATCATTCAATGCTATAGACGTTGGAGCATTTCAGCAAGGATGATTATTTTCTTATCTATAAAATCCCAAGTTCCTTTTGCTTTCAAGAGAGGAAAAAACTAAGAGTAAAACCTTTTGCTATATATATATTTTATTTTTTTAAATTTTTTTCAGTGCTGGGTTTTATTTTGTTAATCTTTGTTGTTTCTGCTCCTAGTTATACTAGAAGAGTTTGTTGAATCCAGGGGATACGTCTAATTTTATTTATCACGATGTGACGAAATATCCTTAAAGACAGTGTCCTTGACACGCCTCAAGCTAAACCTTTTATTCTCCATAATTATCCAATTTTTTCCAACAATCTTAAGGATATTTTTTCCACGATGCTATGGAGAATATCAATTTTGGAATCTCGAGAGATAGATGATAGACGAACAAATATTATTATTATTATTATATTTGTATCATATATCGTTGTTGCTGGTTATACTTTGGCATGCACTCTTGGCAAATTGTTATTTCAATTTCGTACACTATTGCATTATGAAGATCAAAATGCACCACAAAATTAAGGTACGCTTTTTCTAGTATTTGAATGTGCCTAAGCCTACAGAAATGTAGACTTTTATTGTTATCCATTTTTGAAAATCTTGATAGCTCTAAGACAAGTGGGTTTAAATTGATTCTTCAATTTCAACAAATTTGAGTTTTGAATTTGGAGGGTTATAAATAAAAGCACAATTAATTTATATACCTAAATCGTATAAGTTCTTTGCTAATTTTATGAGAATGAAAGAGTGAATAATTTACTATACATGATAATCATTCATGTCAAACAGAATTTGACAAATCTTTTTTATGGAGGGGAATATGATGATTAATGTGTTAGATTTTGTAAATCCCCTCTCATCATATTTGAATGTTTTACATATATTTGTTAAAGCATCTCACAATATATTTAACAGCTTTTTAAGATCTTGAATTTTGATGAATTTGCATTTATTCAAATATAACATAACTAGTTTTATTTGAGTCATGAGAATATCAATTTGGTCCTCTAAATAAAGTTATTTAAAATAATTTATAAGTGACACATTAGCTACTCTAAGGTGCTATGAGGTCTTGATCCTTTTGTATGAAAAATAATTAATGTGAGTAAACTACTACGATGATGTGATGTAGTCAGAAATTGTCACGACCCGAAATTCTCACCTTCGAACCGTGATGGCACCTAACATTTCACATGCTAGGCAAGCCAACGTTAGAATAATATTATCTATTTTTTTTTAAAATAATTTTTAAATTTATTAATAACAAAGAACAAATGCGGAAGTAAAGTCTAAAATATAGTGAATAATCCATAAAAATAACGGTGTCTAAATACCATCCCAGAATTGGTGTCACAAGTGCACGAGCTTCTAGAATAATATAAATAAGGGTCTGAATAAAATAAAGTTGTCTGAAAATAAACACACGGCTAAAGTAAAGTAGATGGGGACTTTAGAAACTGCGGACGCCGTACAGTTATACCTCAAGTCTCCTCTAGTAGCTGAAATCCGAGCAAATCTATGGTACGCCGCTGGGACCAACTCCGAAATCTGCACAAGAAGTGTAGAGTGTAGTATTAGTACAACCGACCCCATGTACTGGTAAGTGCTGAGTCTAACCTCGACGAAGTAGTGACGAGGCTAAGGTGGTTCACTTACAATACTTGTATGCCATATTAGTAACAACAACAATAATAGAAATAAATCAGGTAACTCATTTATAATAATTGAAGCCAACTCAGCAGTCATAACCAATTATTCTTTCCATCAATTCAGTTGCAGCGTGCAACCCGCTCTCACAATATATTCACGTTCAATTCTGTTGCAGCGTGCAACCCGCTCTCACAATATATTCATTTTTAATCAAGTTTGTTGCGGCGTGCAACCCGATCCTCCAATATAGACTTTTAATAAGTCTGTTGCGGTGTGCAACCCGATCCTCCAATATAGACTTTTAATAAGTCTGTTACGGCGTGCAACCCGATCCTCCAATATAGACTTTTAATAAGTCTGTTGCGGCGTGCAACTCGATCTTCCAATATAGACTTTTAATAAGTCTGTTGCGGCGTGTAACCCGATCCTGCAATATAGACTTTTAATAAGTCTGTTGCGGCGTGCAACCCGATCCTCCTATATATTCATTATAATCAATCATGTTGCGGCGTGCAACCCGCTCCTCCAACATATTCATTTACCAATTCTTATAAAAGAAATTTTCTCAATAAATGTAACAATTAATATAAAATTATAAGACAACAAGCATACAATAATTATTGTTTAATTATGAAGCAAACAATGACAAATAATAAATTATTATGGAAATCAGGGAGCAAATAGGCAGTTTAATATTTAATATGCTATATGTCAAATAATAATTAAGGCACATAATTCAAATAATATGTAACAATTAATGCAGGAATTTAAGAATTAATATTTGACAAAAATAAGAGAGAAATAATTATTATAATATTTAATTTATGATTTTTCAAGTAAGCAGGCAAACAATTAATTTGACGACGTATAGACACTCGTCACCTCGCCTGTACGTCGTTCACATGTAATTCACATAACAAATAATTAAAGGGTTCTATTCTCTCAAGTTAAGGTTAACCAAGACACTTACCTCGCTTTGCAATTTTCAATCAATTATTCAACCACAACTTTTCTTTTAAATTTGCCTCCAGAAACTTCAAATCTATTCACAAACAATTCGATATATTCAATACGAATCATAAGAATTAATTCCATATGAATTTAAAAAAAATTCAGATAAAAATCTGAAATTCATTAAAATATTCGGCAGTGGGACCCATTTAAAATCCCGAAAAAACTCATGAAATCCGAACACCCGTTCCGATACGAGTTCAACCATACAAAATTTATCCAATTCCGATATCAAATGGACCTTCAAATCTTAATTTTTCGTTTTTGAAAGATATTTTTAAAAAATCTAATTTTTCTTCCATAAATTCTCGGATTCATGATATAAACGAGTATGAAATCATGAAATATAATCAATATAGGAGAAGAAATACTTACCCCAATGTTTTCCCGTAAAAATCGCCCAAAAATCGCCTCTCGAGGTTTTAGGTTTTGAAGATTTGGGAAATGAATCAAAAATCCCGTCCAAAAGTCATTTTGTTCAGCTGCAGGTGTCGCAATTGCGACCTGAGCTTCGCAAATGCGAAGAAAGACTCGCAATTGCGATGCCCTTCACAATCCCGCTTCCTTCGCAAATGCGAAGATTATATCGCATTTGCGACAATTGGCCCTTCGCAATTGCGAAGATAAACTCGCAATTGCGAGAACTGCTGGCCTAGGCTTTCTTCGCAATTGCGATAAAAATCTCGCAATTGCCATACCTTCTTGGTTCGCATTTGCGATGCCTGATCTCGCAATTGCGAGATCAGAGGCCTGCAACAGGTTCAGTTATACCAGCAAAATTTTCTAAGTTCAAAACATCATGTGGCCTATCCGAAACTCACCCGAGCTCCTCGGAACCTTATCTAAATATCCCAACAAGTCCCGTAACATCGTACGGACTTACTCGGGGTCTCAAATCACATCAAATAATATTGTAATTGCAATTCATACCTCGATTCGGACTTTGAGTTTTTTAAACTTTTCAATTTGCAAACCTCGTGCCAAAACATATTAAGTGAATCCGAAATGACTTCAAATTTGGCACACAAGTCATAAATGATATAACGGAGCTGTTTAAATTTCCAGAATCGGATTCCGACTCCGATATCAAAAGTTAACCCCGTGGTCAAACTTGGAATCTTTAGCCTTTAAATTGCTAGTTCCGTTAAATGGTGATAATTTGAGCTAGGGACCTCCAAATTAAATTTCGGGTATACGTCCAAGTCCCAAATCACGATACGGAGCTACCAGAACTGTCAAAATACTGATCCGGGTCAGTTTGCTAAAAATGTTGACCAAAGTCAACTCAGTTGAGTTTTAAAGCTTTATTTCATATTTTAATCCATTTTTCACATAAAAACTTTCCGAAAAATTTTATGGATTGTGCACGCAAGTAGAGTAATGATAAATGGTGCTTTTTGAGGTCTTAGAACACATAATTACTTATTAAATTTAAAGATGATATTTTGGGTCATTATAGAAATAGTACATGAGATAAGACCTTCATATTTTTTTGCATATAACAATGTAGCTAAATAGAAGAGAAATCTTCGGGGTGAAGATATAGTGTTAGCTTGTTATTTATTAAGTAGAACTCTTTATGAGTTGTGAAAAGGTTTTCTCCTTATCCTGAAATTTTTGGAAATGTGGGGATCTGTGGTGTTCAGAGTTATATAGCCTGATCCTAAGAAGGAAAAACTTCGGGAAAAAAAATGTTGTTAAAATTATAATGAAGCCATACAAAATTGAGATATTTTGTGGCAATAATTTGTATTGAAAAAGAAAAAGAAAAAAATTGCCTCTGAAAAGTTAGTTGACTTTTGGTCTCAAAGCCATTTGGGTGATGAGAAATCATTGAATTATGACTTCTTACTAATTTGAGATATTTTTGTAGAAGTTAAAGTTGCTTTTATGTTTAGAAAATTTTACCATTGGTATTTGAATATGAAAGATACCAAACAAAAATAAATTCTTATATGTGTTGAAAGATGATTCAAAAGGCACTTGTATAGAAGTCAAGTTTCATTTCAATTGAGATGATTTTATACCTTACTCGAGAAATACTATGAGTTAGTATTATGTATGTGAATTTTTCATTATATTAGAAGGATAGAATGATGATAGTGAATCTCTGATTCAGATGTAAAAAATTCACTAGTAATTGTGTGATCACCTTTTGGTGGGGTGTTACGATATTAAAATTGCCTGGCAATGAGGCTGATTAAGCAACCTCTTGGTGAGTATTCCACTAGGAATTAAACCGACAATATTTGTGTTCATGAATTGTGATTGTCAATGTGCAATGTTCCATTAGTAATTAAACCGACAATTGTGTCGATGAATTGTGATTACCAAGGCGCAATAGCCATTGTAAGAAAATAAATCTTTCAATGGCAAGAGTAGACACATTCTCTTCAGACATAATGTGATAAAGCAATTGCTTAGATAGAAATTTTTATTTATATTATGTGTAGACAAAAGAGGATTTGGCCCATCCTTTGACCTATAAGTGAAACATCGAGGGGTTGAGACTTTCGCCGATTTGAGATGTATCAACAATGATAGTAATTCAACCTATGTGATTGGAGATCCCATGAAATAGGTTCATATGGGTAATAACAAGTCATTAGTTGATCAAATACGCACTATCAAATTATGTCTCTGCCTATGGTGTATGTGTATATAGTGCAAGACTGCAAGGACTGTGAGGCTGAGTTATTAATCTCTTAATCCAATAATCCATAGCCTTTTATAGGTGGTGTATTGTGCTGCAGAATACACTTGATGGATGGACCTTTATGAGTGTGGAGTGGAGCCACTCCTATGAAATTTATGGCAAAATTTCTAGAGCACTCATGAAAACCAGGCGCGCGCATTGCCTATTAGCGCAAAATCGCGATAAACAACAAAGTGTGTGCGGGTATAATGTGATAGATAAGACATTAAACTTACAAAAGAATTCTTGGTTCATAGAAGTTTTGAACTTCACCAATTATTCTGTAAGTTTAATCTTATTTTATCTAGGTCTGGTTCATAATCCAAGAGACACCAGATTCGATGCATTATGCTCATGTGTGAAAACCCAACGAAACTTCTTATTTTGTTATATTCATTAGAATTATTTTTGAGATATGTGGGGGATTGTTAGAAGATAATTCTTATATCTCAAAAATAAAATATAACATATTCATTATCATTTACTACCCATGATTAATAGCCAATATTATAACTGACTTTTTATTAGCATTCATACCAAATTATCTATAATTAGCTATTAATGGTTTTGAATTTGTTTGGTCAAATTATCATTATCCGTTGCTTTGAAAGTTACAAAACCATAAACTTTGTTTTGTAACAGTCTTTCTCATTAATTCTTAATCATTCAATGCTATAGACGTAGGAGCATTTCAGCAAGGATGATTATTTTCTTATCTATAAAATACCAAGTTCCTTTTGCCTTCAAGAGAGGAAAAAACTATATATATATATATATATATATATATATATATATATATATATATATATATATATATATATATATTTTCAGTGCTGGGTTTTATTTTATTAATCTTTGTTGTTTCTGCTCCTAGTTATACTAGAAGAGTTTGTTGAATCTTGGGGGATACGCCTAATTTTATTTATCACGGTGTGACGAAATATCCATAAGAACAGTGTCCTTGACACGCCTCAAGTTAAACATTTTATTGTCCATAATCATCCAATTTTTTTCAACAGGAATTTCATCTACTCAAATGAAAAGTGTAAAAAGTCACCAGCAAGAGAAATTGGCATGGTTATATATTATGGGATATCAGCAACAATTCTAGCGAAGAAGGATGTAACATAAGTGGATGAACTCTAGACTTGAATTGTACGGCACCATAATTGATACTCTATCAAGTAGTATCAACTACTGTCACAGAATTATATAGTCATAACCACACCAAATATTTACTTCATAGTCAAAAATTATAATGAGAATACAAATTAAATTTATTGATTTGAAATTTTCTGCTTACCAATTACCACTGATATACAGCTGAAAAGAGGTAAGCGCAACGTTTATGGCTGAATCTAGGCTTCAATAACATTAGATTGAGGCGGGTTTTCGGACCGATGTTATAAATTTTATCACGAATTTTAGTTAAATATGGACCAAAACTATAAAACTAGGATTTTTTTTTTAATCTAATGTAAATGTAGATTCGTTTGGCAAAAAGATGGTCTACTTTTGCGTTGTGTTGCCTCAAAATTTTGTGTAATATTAGCAATTAGTTACTTTTTTTACCCTTGCTATTACCGTTTAACCATGATTAAAAAAAACTATTAGACTTTAGCTATTAAACGTGGTTTTACACTAGCAAAGGCTCAAAAATCAGAAATCATTCTTAGGGCTTCGAACTCTAGTATTGATTGATGAAATTGTATTTTGTGTTTTAGCTGGGGGCAAAAATGTTAATTTAGTCGGATCGGTGGCTACGTTGCCAATGCATTTGAAAATGCGGCCAAACTCCAATAGAGGTGGATTATGGGTTTGGTTGGTTTGATTTGGTTAAATTCTGAATATCTAAGGTTTTGAAATTTTATGGAACATAATTTTAAGGAAAAATTGTATGTCAGGATTACTTCTTCAAAAGTATTTTCCTATTAGTTTCTATGACATCTGGTCCCGAATAGCATATCTTTTATTCCAGAAAAAAATAACAAACATGATCATTATTTCAAATTAAACTTTGAAAACATTTCTAGATACTCATAATGTGGAGTAAAAGGAACACTAACTATATTTATCAAACACAAGATGCTTGATGATATAGACGAACAACGGAATGGTATATCAACCATATCTTCTGACGTTTCGAATATAGAAGATGTCACATCCACTAACTAAACAAGTTAAACAAAAAAAATTAAGCAGCAATATTTATTTCATTTCAAGAATTGAATTTTTTTATTTTTCAACAAAGTCAGAGCAATGAGCAATTTCTCTCTCTTTGAAACCGCTAGATAAAGATAGTGCGAAAAAAATATTAGTATTAAAGAATTGTTGCGGAAGCCAAATGTATATAGTGTGAATGAGTCACAACTACTATACCAAAAATTATGACAACCACTAAATAATAAACAAGACAATAAGACAACAATAAAAGAACACCAGAATTTATGAGGTTCGGCCAATTTTGCCTACTTTCTCGGACACAATCAATATTTTATTCCACTCCAAAATTACAAGTAAAATAATACTAAAGAGAGAAGATACAAATGCCTTAAGAAGATAAAAAGGCAAATGAGAGGTATGTCTAAATCCTAAACATTAGGCCTCCTTTTATAGGGTGAAATTCCCATTCAAAATTGTCATCCACCGATGTGGGACTTTTGACAATTTCAACAAATCTCCACCTTGGCAAAATTCCACATCTTCAATTTTCTCTCAATAACAAATTTTGGTTGTGTCTTCATCTTCAATCTTTAGTGTTCAACAATGTTGATCAAATCCAAACAATGTTGAAACTTGACCGCAGTCACCACTTTTGTCAGCATATCAGCAGGGTTCTCCGTAGTATGAATTTTCTTCACCGTGACTCCACCTTCTTCTATGATTTCTCGTACGAAATGATACCGAACATCAATGTGCTTCGTCCTTGCATGATAAACTTGGTTCTTCGCTAATTGAATAGCACTTTGACTATCACAAAAAATTGTAATATTTTTTTGTTCAATACCAAGCTCCTTTAGCAACCCCTGAAGCCAAATTGCCTCCTTCACAGCCTCCGTAATAGCCATGTACTCTGCCTCTGTTGTAGACAAAGCAACTGTTGACTGCAAAGTAGACTTCCAACTAACTGGTGCCTTTGCAAAAGTAAACACATAACCAGTAGTTGACCTTCGTTTGTCCAGATCACCCGCAAAATCTGAGTCACAATATCCAACTACAGACCGATTGCCTTCCTGCTCAAAAACTAACCCAACATCTACAGTACTATGAATATACCGTAGAATCCATTTCACAGCTTGCCAATGCTCCTTTCCTGGATTATGCATATATCTGCTAATAACTCCAACGGCTTGTGAAATGTCAGGTCTCGTACAAACCATTGCATACATCAAGCTACCAACAGCATTTGCGTATGGTACCCTTGACATATACTCCTGTTCAGTTTCATCCTTTGGCGACATAGTAGTACTTAGCTTAAAATGGGGAGCAAGTGGCGTACTAATTGGCTTAGTCTTCTTATCTATGCCAAAACGCTGTAGTACTCTCTTCAAATATTCTTTCTGAGATAAACAGAGTTTCTTTGAATGTCTATCTCTTATTATCTCCATGCCAAGAATTTTTTTTGCCTCACCCAGATCCTTCATCTCGAACTCCTCCTTCAGTTGAATCTTCAACTTATCAATTTCTTCCGAATTCTTGGAAGTTATCAACATATCATCAACATATAGGAGAAGATATACAAAGGAACCATCATTAAGTTTGCGCAAATACACACAATGATCGTATTTGCTTCTCTTGTACCTTTGCCGTAACATAAACATGTCAAATCGCTTGTACCATTGTCTAGAAGATTATTTCAATTCGTACAATAATTTTTCAAGTTTGCATACCATATTTTCTTTTCCAGCAACTTTGAATCCTTCTGGCTGATTCATGTAGATTTCCTCCTCCAAGTTTTCATGTAAAAACGCAGTTTTTACATCCATCTGAACTAGTTCCAAATCCAACTGTGCTACCAAAGACAACATAATTCTAATGGAGGAATGTTTTACAACTGGAGAAAATACTTCATTGTAATCAATTCCCTCCTTTTGAGTATATCCTTTGGCCACCAATCTTTCTTTGTAGCGAACATCTTCTTGGTTAGGAAATCCTTCTTTCTTTGCAAATACCCATTTGCACTCAATTGCTTTCTTTCCCTTCGGGAGATTGGCCAATTTCTATGTATGATTCTGATGAAGGGACTGTATTTCTTCATTCATGGCAATCCTCCACTTATCTTCTTCTGAACTTTGGATTGCGTTTTTATAAGTGATAGGAACACCATCAGCTACAATTGAGGTTGCACAAGCAACCGTCTCTATGAGACGAACAGGTTTCGTTATTGTCCTTTTTGGCCTGTTGGTTGCTATTGATTCAAGTTGTTGTCGAGGTTCCTGAGTTGGAATCTCCCTCTCTACTGCTCTTCTTCCAGAGGGTAATCTTCATGAGTTTCCTCCTCTGCTTCTTGTGTAGGAAAAATAAATTTTCCCTCAAACTCCACCTGCTTTGATGCACCACCAGTTTGTTTGACATCTTCAACTGTCACCTTATCTGTTATGGCAGATTCATCAAAGGTAACATCTCTGCTGAATATAATATTCCTTGTCTCTGGACACCATAAGCGGTATCCTTTGACTCCAGAAGTAATCCCCATAAATATAGCCTTCTTTGCTCTCGGATCCAATTTTGACTCTTTCACATGATAGTATGCAATTGAGCCAAACACGTGCAAAGAGTCATAATCTACAGCAGGTTTTCCATACCATTTTTCAAATGGTGTCTTGCCATCAATAGCAGCAGATGGTAGACGATTAATGAGGTGGCATGCATATGTAATTGCCTCAGCCCAAAATTCTTTGCCCAAGCCAGCATTGGACAACATACACCGTACCTTCTCCAGTAAAGTCCGGTTCATACGTTCTGCCACTCCATTCTGTTGTGGTGTATTTCTGACAGTGAAGTGTCGGACGATGCCATCATTTTCACAGACCTTATTGAAATGATCATTTTTGTATTCACCTCCATTGTCTGTGCGAATACACTTGATCCTCATGCCTGTTTGATTCTCCACCATCGTTTTCCATTTGAGAAAAATTTTCAACACTTCATCTTTCCTCTTCATTGTATACACCCACACTCTTCGAAAAAATCATCAACAAAGGTTACAAAATAGTGCTTCCCACCCAATGAAGGTATTTTGGAAGAACCCCAAATATCAGAGTGTACATAATCCAAAATGCCTTTAGTATTAGGATCGCTGTACCAAATTTAACCCTTGTCTGTTTCCCTTTGACACAATGCTCGCAAAACTCCAAGTTGCAAGTCTTTACGCCTTTTAACAATCCTTGATTAGATAGAGCTTTCAAGGATTTCCCTCCAGCATGTCCCAAGCGCATGTGCCATAGCCTGGTTGCTTCTGCCTCTTTGTTATCACTGGATGTCACTGTTGCTGTCCCAATAACTGTACTACCACGATAGCAGTACATGTTATTGTTCTTCCGATTGGCCTTCATTACCACTAGTGCACCGGAGCATATTCTCATCACTCCATTTTCTGCAATGATTTTGAACCCTTTTGATTCTAGGGCTCCCACAGAGATGAGATTCTTCTTCAAACCCGGTACATATCGAACATCTGTTAATGTTCTGATCATTCCATCATGGCTCCTTAATCTTATTGAACCAATGCCATATGAGGTAAGAGGGCTGTTATCCGCTGTGTGGATGACTCCATATTCTCCTTCTTGAAAATTCACGAACCAGTCCTTGTTGGGACACATATGATAGCTACAAGCCGAGTCCATCAACCATATGTCTGATGATGTTGATAACTCTGTTGTAACTAATGAGAAGTCTGAATCATCACAATCAGCTACATTTGAATCCATAATGGCCTTTCCATTGTTATTTCTAGCCTTATTCTTCAACTTCGGACAGTCTTTCTTCCAGTGCCCCTTTTCTCGACAAAAGGCACATTCATCTTTGCTGGGTCTAGATCTCGACTTGGATCTTCCCTTCTTAGTCCTCGTTTGATTTTGAGGACGACCCCTCACAATTAGTGCTTCTCCTTCTCCGCCCTTCTGTTTTTCTCCCTTTCTTTGTTCATAGCTGTACAAAGCCGAACAAACTTCTCTGAGAGAAATTTCGTCATTTCCATGGAGTAGAGTAGTTTCAAGGTGCTCGTACTCATTAGGAAGTGACCCCAACAACATCAAGGCCAAGTCACCATCATCAAAAGTTGCATCCATATTTTGCAAATCTGTGACCAACTTATTGAAACTGGTGATATGTTCATTCATTGTGGTACCAGGAACATAGGTGAAGCGAAACAGTCTCTTCTTCATGTACAATTTATTTTGACTATTTTTCTTCAAAAATTTATCCTCCAGTGCTTTCCATAATTTACTTGCAGAAGTTTCCTTTGTGTATGGATATTTCTGCTCTCTAGCAAGGTAAGATCGAATGGTACCGCAAGCAACACGATTGATAATTTTTCATTCTTCTTCTCCAATAACATCTGGCTTCTTTTCTTCAATGGCAAGATCTAGCCCTTGTTGAAAAAGAACATCTAGAACCTCGCCTTGCCACATCCCAAAATGTCCTGACCCGTCAAAAATTTCTACCGCAAATTTCGCATTTGACACAATTCTTGTCATAAGCGAAGATGCCAACGATGACGTATTATTGACACTTGATGTAGATTCTTCTTGTTTACTGTCTCCCATTTTGACACAAATATTATTTAGTAGCTGACGACACAAATCAAGATTATTTCCTTTCTGGTGTGGAAGATCAGACTAAGCTGCAACCACAGAGCATACTCAGACAGAACCTTGACTCAGTTACCAAGATAGATCTTTTCTGATGTGGAAGATCAGACTATGCTGCAACCACAGAGCATACTTAGACAGTACCTTGGCTCTGATACCAATTGTTGCGGAAGCCAAATGTATATAGTGTGAATGAGTCACAACTACTATACCAAAAATTATGACAACCACTAAATAATAAACAAGACAATAAGACAACAATAAAAGAACACCAGAATTTACGAGGTTCGGCCAATTTTGCCTACTTCCTCGGACACAATCAATATTTTATTCCACTCCAAAATTACAAGTGAAATAATACTAAAGAGAGAAGATACAAATGCCTTAAGAAGATAAAAAGGCAATTGAGAGGTGTGTCTAAATCCTAAATATTAGGCCTCCTTTTATAGGGTGAAATTCCCATTCAAAATTGTCATCCACCGATGTGGGACTTTTGATAATTTCAACAAGAATATCTATTAGCATTTACAAAAACAACGATTGCCCATTTTCAACCGCAGAAGTGTTTGGTGCTAAAGAGATGATAAAAATTTACGAAAAATTATCAAAATATTGTAATACTAGTATTAGCACCCGCACGGACACTAACCATGTCAAATATTTGAATTATTTGGATTATATATAAATAATCTTAAAACTTAAACGTTCTCGATAAATATAGATAATAATTTGATATTAATTAAGAAACACTACATGAAAAAGATTAACCATTTCTCAAATCTTCTAGTTATAATTCTATTTTTTTTTTTTTGATACAATTCTCATTGGTGTTATTGGATCCTAAAAATAGTCAGGAAGCAAAATAATAACTCATATTTATGGAAAATAATCAAAGGTTGAGACTATGAAAGACTCTTTGGATACTACTTGGCTCCTTTACTATTGCTTGAACTCTTATTTGGTGTGTTGATATCTTTTAAAAAATATTTCTATTTTAAAATTTCAGTTTCTAAAATTTTATTTTTCAATAATAATTATTTTTATAATAATATAAGTGAAAATATTATCCTTAATTCAAAATTCATTTTAGTCGGCTATCTAAAAATTTAAAAAATTCTTTAGCCAGTGAAACTTTTTTCCCAGTATGACTCTATTTTGATATTTGACATTAACCATGTTAAATATCTGAGTTATTTGAATTATACGTAAATAACCTTAAAATTTAAACCTTCTAGATAATTATAGATACTCGTTAGATATTAATTAAGAAACACTACATGAAAAAAGACTAACAATTTTCTCAAATCTCGTAGTGATAATTTTATTTTTGCATCATTCTCATTGGTGTCATTGGAACCTAAAAATAGCCACAAAGCCAAATAATAACTCGTATTTATGGCAAAGCACAAAGGTTGACATAATATGAACGATTCTTTGGTTACGACGTGACTCTTTTACTATAACGTGAACTCTTATTTGGTATGTTGTTATCTTTCAAAAAATATTTCTATTTTAAAATTTCAATTTCTAATATTTTATATATATTTCAATAATGATTATCTTTATAATGATGCAAGTGAATATATTATCCTTAATTTAAAATTTACCTTAATCAATGTACTATCTAAAAATTTAAATAATTCTTTAGCTGGTGAAACTTTATTTTAGTATGACTCCATTTTGAGTTTATAGATATCTCTAGCCACATATTTTGAATTTTGAATATCCTATGTATACAGAGTTTTTGTTCTTTGAATAATTAAATGTTAAATTAGTTAATTATTATTATATAATATTGCATATATTGTGTTAAAATTGCCAAGTAGTTTTTTCTCGATACTATACTTGGCTTAACCTCAATGCAAACTACTCAAATTGTATTTAAATTTAAATTCAAATATCATATCAGTTTGTTAGTAATAGTGGTTTTTTAAAATCGACACACAATGTAAATTAAAAAAAACTAAGATATCCTTATCTTATAATCTATGTATTTGAGTTGAAAATAATATTTGAAATCGATGAGATCGGCTTCCAAATTTTTTATACTCAACAAAGATGAAACAAAAGAAGAAATTCGTTGTCATCTCTTATTTCTTGTTTTAGATTTTTCATACATTTTGTTCTATATTTGTTTTCTTTTATCTTATTTTTTATGTCTTTCTTTATTTTGTTACAAAAAAAATAATTTATTTCACTATAAAAGGATGAGTTTTAATAAAAATTGTCTACATAAGAACTTTATTTATATTTTTAGTCTTTGATTGAAATTATTTCATATTTTTCTTTTGGTTTTATCTAATCAACCTAAATAGGTACTCACCCAACCACTTAAATTAAAAAATTGAAGGGTGTATAATTTATATATAATCCATATATAATATGTGTATAATCGTGTGTTGTCGGTATATCATCTATGTATATTAGCTATATGAAGTAAACAATAAATCTGGCCGGATATTTATGTAAATATTCCATAAGATTTCAGTTTCTTGATTTTATCCATGATATGACTTCTATTATAATAATTTTAAAAGCTCTCTACTAAAATTCAAAAATATCTTATATTTTTATTCTTAAAATAAATTATATTTTAAAATATAATCTCATTTCGAATAATTTGTTTACATTTTTTTTAAAAATATTTTACATCATACCAATTTTTTTTTTTAGAAATATACTTTTGTTACACTTGAAAATCGGTATAGAAACTATCAATTAGAAACCAATATCCCTCTTATCGAGAAAAAAAATCTTTCACATAATCTAATGATTCAAAACTAATATTCTTTAACGAAAAAAATATTATACCCTTATAATATTAGATTGATTGCAGCTAAATGAAGAGGTTTCAGCTTATACCCTTAAATTCCTAAAAGGTGCTAAATTAAAAATTAAAATTAATAATAGCAATTGTATAGCCAAAGTTCTGTTATTTGTTTGATGTCCATTTGTACAAATTGACTCTTCAAAGTAACATTCTTCAAAAAGAAAAAGAAAAATAATTTTTTTTTAATATTGACTAATTTTGTGATGTTTCTTTCTTCAGCATGTAGGTTTACTTCATTATATATGTAAGTAAACTTTTATTCGATTTTAAAACTCTTTTTTGTTATCTGGATGAACATAGACGTGTACCCTATATATTACATTTATTTTTTAAAAAATTGCTTTATTCAAATCTAGCTATAGTGTTTTAAAGAACTATAAGTATAGGGTTTAAAATGTGAAAGAGTTTTATAGTTATATGGAGTAGCTTTTTTTTTTCCTTTTTTGCCAGAGCCGAAGTAGTATTTAAATAATTAGATAAGATAACAAAAGTTTCTAACATGATTGCACTGATCATTAACCGAATTAAGTATGATAATATGATAATAAAATATAAATTTCCTTTTTAATATATATATATATATATATATATATATATATATCAAATTTTAAAAACTTTATCTATAAATTCAAAATATCCTTTAATTCATATTCAACTTTTTTAGATATATATGTATTTGACTAACACAGTCAAATATAGAATAAACTTACCATATACTATTGACATTTATTAGCTTGCCACTTATGGTAACTTTATTATTTTAATATATATATATATATATATATATATATATATATATATATATATATATATAAGAGAGAGAGAGAGAGAGAGAGAGAGAGAGAGAGAGAGAGAGAGAGAGAGAGAGAGAAATTTGCAAAATATCGTTGTCAAGATACTGAAGTTGGTTTAAGCACTTATGACAACTTGAGAAGAACAAGCATCACTAAAAATTACAATAAGATGGTAAGTAGTCTTCTATTTTTAACGAGAATTTTCAAGTTCTAGTCATAGAAATAAAGTTGCTTCTGATAGAAAATGCTTTACTCCTAATATTAATTTTTTGAGGTCAATCTGAATTAGCCGTATCCATCCCAAAATGGATATCGAACACCAAATTAGTAAATAAATAAATAAATAAATAAAAAAAGAGAAGGACGATGCTAGAGCACAAGGCTTCTGCTAAAGAGCATTCCAGGACATAAAACCATATTCTGAAGTGAAATAATCGACAAAAAGACAAAGGTGCAGCAGTCAATTTTAGAGAAGAAACAAGAAAAAAAACCTTTAACTATCAATTTTTTATGAGTTACCTATTTAAATTATAGGGTGTCCCAAAACTTTTCTAAACTATTTTTTCCTTCATATTAAAAACTCTTGTTGCTTACCTAGTATAATATGTGTAATAACTTGCCAAAAAGCGTGCGCAGACTAAAAAAATATCATCAAAATAGCCCACATGACAGTGTATAATGACTAATTAGTCATACACTTTTAAATTTTTAAAAAAAAAATAATTTTCTTCCTCATTTGCTTCATTTTCACCTTTTTTCTTCATTTTTTACATTTCTTCCTCACTTTGTCATATTTCCTCTTCAATTTTCCATATAGATTTCCTCTGAAAATTTTTCAACTCTCTTGTTCTTCTAAAATTGTTTGTTCTTTTTTTTAGTCTTCTTTTATTTCTTACCCATATTATTGAAATAACACATATTTAAATCTTCTTATTAAACTCAATACTTTGTAGAGAATAAAGTTGAATCTCTTGGACCTTGTTTGTATAATTTAGAATTAGAAAATGCAGTCATTGGCCGATTGGTTTCTTGTTTATGGAATGCTAGTTTGTGTAATCTTGTTTCTATAATATAAAAAGGTTTTTTTTTAGAAGTGCAACACTATTTGCCTTCATTTTTTTGCTGCAAAATGAATATAAATAAAGACTTGTTCAATTGGAACCTAACATACCACAACTACCATTAAAGCTAAACCTAACACATTTGTATTTGGATTTGGCAAAAAATGCTCAGAATCAGTCATCTGAAAGTAATATACAACGAGTAGTTAGCTTTGTCAAAAACTTAATACAAACTAAAGTTAATATAGTTAACCAGACACATCTTAAGAATTCAACGAGGAGATTTTAATATAGAGGGAAATATAGTTTAAGGGGATTTTGGGGACAACGAATAGTTTGGAAAAATTTTAGGCTGAGTTAAATAGCCACGTGTAGTGCCACATGGTACATTTTTAATAAATTAAGAATGTATACCAGACACATCTCTAAGAATTCAACCGAAGGGTTTTAATATAAATGAGGATATAATTTGGGGAGTTTTGGGGTAAGTAACTCACAACAAATTAATAGTTTAAGAGAATTTTATGGTATTAATTCAATTGATTTCCTTGTAAATTGATTTTCACTAGGTAACAACCACAAAGTGACAAGAAGGCAGCGGCACACTGTTTATTCTTTAGTCCAAAGTCCAAACCTCAAAATTGCATAAAATCACCATTCACAGCTATAGTCAACCAACTCGGACAGAGAACCTTTCCCTTATTTTTATGCACACTTGTTTTGACCGCACGCCTAATTCCCTAGCCTACTGAGAGGTCATTCAAACCACGCTAATACAGTATTATGTTCGGCTAGCCATTCTATTGAAAACGTGTGAATTATCTTATGTAGAATTTGTATGATTAAAAAGTATATTTCTCATTTATTTGTCTTTTAGATTTACAACACATTTTCAACATGTCAAAATTATTTACTTTGGACAGAGTCAAATAGAGACTTATGCTTACACTGTTTTGATATTTCGGCCCCTCAACTTCATGGAATTTAATTTAGACATTTCAATTCATTTAAAATGAATACTTTAAATCCCTCTTGTTTCGTGTTCGCTGAATTGGACGTAGTGGGTGATATATATATTTTTTAGGTCATAGTGGGTGAGTTTTTGTTTTTTCAACTAACAAAAAGAAAATAAAATAAATTAATTTTAAAAAATTATTTTAACAGAATCATTCTTCCTGGAAACTCTTACGCGTGTGGCACGATTAATTTAAATAAATCATGTGTTTTACGGAAACCACTAACCATTATCTTATCTTCCCAACTAATAAAAATGAAATCACAATTACTAGTACTTTTCTAGAACATCTTTCTACTTTAAATTTGATCCAAGCAAATGAAAATCTACGTTTACTTGGATTAGTTCAATATTCGTAGATTTTGTTTTGCTTAGAAAATCATAATCTCTTAGAATATTTTCCGTAGTAATTGTCAATTGAACCAATTTTGGGTTTTCTCCCATTTTTCTGCCAATTATTTGTAAAAATTCGATTTTTGGAGGATATGGGGTCGTATTTCGATAGGTGGGAGAAAGATCCGTTTTTTTCTGCTGCAGAAGAGGTTCAAGAATCTGCTGATAGGTAATTTAACATTTCCTTTGTAATTTCCTTTTCCTGAAAAATTTCTAATTTGTTTTGTAGTTTTTTTAAACCCCTAAAATTCATTGAAAGACAATTTTTTTAATAGTATTGGAAAAATGAAATGAGCTCTAATAGAGTGGAAAGGATATATGTGATGTTTAATTGATTTTTATTATTTTGGTATGTTTAGGTTAGTTTTATTAGAGTTAGTATTAGATTTTAGTTATAAATATGTTCTGTGTGAATTTTTCTGTGAGTAGTGGTGCAAAGATTGAAGCCTTTCTTGGTTTTTCATTTGTGGGGTTTTGCCATGTTCATTGATATATTTGTTTAATTTCCTTTTAAAGGATGGAGTCAACTTATAGAACATGGATTCATGCATTGAAGGATACTTCTGGTCGTTGGAATTCGGATGAGCTATGCAGAGACCTAAGGACTACCCTTGGCACTGCTAAATGGCAGGTACTACCCTTCCCCCGCCCCCAAATAAAAAGCACATCAATCCCAAATTAGTTGGGGTTGGCTATATGGATCCTTTATATTCCACCCTAGGACAAAGGCCTGAAAAGAAATGATTGATTTACATGTATACTCTCATATGAGGTGTAATTGTCGAATGTAATAGAAAGATTAAAGCTGAATTTTTGGTTGTTAATGCAGTTGGAGGAATTTGAACGGGCAGTTAGTTCGAGCTATGATAATGCTTCAACTGATGATGCTAAAGAAAGGCACCGTGAGTTTGTTATTGCAATAGACAATCAAATTAAGAAAGTAGAGAAGAGTCTAAATGAATCAGCTACTTCACAAGGAGATCAATGGGTGCGCTTAGATGAGAGGGAACTCAATGAACTGGCTGCGTTTCTCTCAGGACCGCCGGCCTCTTCCTCTTTTGCAGAGAAAAACTCTGTAAAAGTTCATGAAGCAGAGCAGAAACCAGCATTGTGGGAAGAGGATTGTAAGCAAGGAATGCCAGAGTATTCAAAGAGTTCGTCTCATTTAGTGGACGCGGGTCACATTGAGGATGAGAAGTTCTCAGGGCACAGGAAGACAGCAAGTGCTTGTGCTGACGTTGGTGCTTGGAAGATCGCAGTTGCTGATGACATTTACGGCAAACAACCTGCACCATCCACTCGCAAGATCCCCAGTATTCAAGGGCTGTTGAATTGCATGGAATCTGCAACGAAGTTGAAGTGGTCGAAGAATGGTTACAGGAAGTTGAAATTCAATCCCGATGATGACCAAGAAGCTGATAGTACATTGCCGCAGTCTCAGCCATTGACAAGGGTGTGTATTTTTTTCTGCAGTATCCGGCATGGATGACTCCCTCTGTCCTATTTTATGTGACATAATTTGACTCTCTTTTTCAAGATTTAACAATTTATGTTAATATTAACACTAGTGGATTCAAATTTGAAAATGAAACTTGAACAATTAAAAACTAGATTAAGAATTCTATCTATAATAAGGACTATAGTAAAACTATTGAATATAAAATTTCTAACGAATCATGATCAAAATCATATAGTTTTACCTTTTGAGGTCAAATAAATTTGAATAAAGGGATTTGATTTGTTAATCTTCTAAATACTTTTATATTTACTTCATCAATTAATGATGTCCTTTAATTCTTACTTAAATCTGATTTTTCAATAAAGGGCATCAACACATGTTATGAGAGGAGTAAGATTTGCCTTGATGGATGCGATGAAAATTATGAGAAGCAACTCAATGGTTGGTATGGAGCAGTGCAACGACAGCTGCAACGGTCTCAGTATTATATGAAATATAATCGACCTGTTCAAATGCTTTCTTCTGTGGTTCTTCTAATTTTCTTGATTGGTGAGTCTGCTAACTTAAGCTTGTTTATCCATAATTACCTTATCTTTCCGTCGTAGAAAAAACCTAAAATTTTATTTTGAGTTTTCACAATTTTGAAAGAAAAATTTACCTTATAAAAACAAGCAATAATTGTTGATAGACATGGTTGGATTTTCTTAATTGTAGGAATGTATTTCTATTGCTACACTACATGAAGCTTTCCAGAGTTCATTCTGTTGATTCTATAGTTTCACGGCTGTTGTGGTTTTCTTTTTTGATCTCTTTAAATTTGAAAAATTGTTGATAGACATGGTTGAGTTTTCTTAATTGTAGGAATGTATTTCTGTTGCTACACTAGATGAAGCTTTTTCTGTGCAATTGATGTCTTTTTAGTTTTCTTTTTCTTTATTTTTGTTTGGGCTTTCTGTTCCTTTGTTCAAACCCCCCCCCCCCCCCTCTCTCTTGTGTGTGTGTGTGGGTGGGGGGGGGGGGGTGTGTTCCCTTCATTATTCTGTAAGGATTGCAGATTCTGCAACTATCAACAAACTTCCAATCTATCCGATAAAATGGATAACCTAGGAAGTCTGGTTCCATATATGGTTTTTGCTTGCGGTGGTGATTCTTCGAATTTCCTTCCTTCCTTTCTTTCTTTCTTTCTTTCTTTATTCTGGTACATGGTAATTTGTTACATAAGATATGGAGTACCATCTTGGTACCTTTTTAATAAACTTTTACCTTATCAAAAAAAAAAAAAAAGATACGGAGAAGCGAAAATATAAGAAATTACTAGTGGCACCTCAATACAGTTTGTTGGCTGCAGAAAAGTGTTATTCCCCTCAAATAAATCTCTTTCTCTTGTTTACTTTTTGACATAAAAGCTTGACTAAAAACTACAGCAGATTTGTTGTTCTTTGTATTTCCCATGACCTATTTTATATGCTATTGATGTTGTCCCAACTATAGTGGTTCTGCCCTTCCCTGGACCTGTGCATAGCCAGAGCGAAGTGCACCGAGCTACCCTTTTAGTGACTTATCATGTCTATGTTAAGATCAACAGTTTTTTTATGTCTACCTCCACAATTTCCAATAGTACTACTTGTCTATGACACTGTTCGTACCAGCCTAACTATTTTATGCTTTGCATTTATTTGAGCAAAAGATATCAGGATGGGGAAGAGCTCAGAGATCAGTCTTTATTTTCTCTTTCCTTTCACCTATGTTGCTCAAACTCTCCGAAAATGTCACCGGCTGTGTGTCGTATCCTCCAAAAGTAGTGCATTTTTTGAGGATCCAACACGGTGCAACAACATTTTGGAGAGTCCGCGCAAAATAGCCTTTCACAACAAATGGGAGTTTTTTTGCAAGAACAAACATTCAATTGGATAATCACTGTAGACTCGGGAATTTTGCATATTCTTTAATTTGGAGTTGGCAAATAGAAATTTTTGTTTGTCAGGATGCAGTCAGTAGAGACTTTTCCCTCACTTTTTCTGGGTGAATACTTTCTTTGGTTCCAATCTGTCATTCCTATCTTCTCCTCCAGACAGTAATGGGGATCAGAAGTTTTTTATGCAAGAAGGTAATTTGCTCCTTGTAGCCTAGGTATACAAGTCCTGCAGAAAGAGCCAGCAGTTAACACTATGCATTGTGAGGTTTCTCAGGTAAGTTTTAGGAATAGAGGAAGGAGTTGAAAGTGAAACATTGATAACCTTTTACTTGAAATTGTGCTGTTGCACCTAGAAGAGAACTAATTGTGCCTTTCATCTATTGTAATCCACTGTATTGGCAGCAACAGGTGTCATCACCACTTTTTACTTTGCAAATCCATAGTTGAGCTTCCCCCCCCCCTTCCTGGGTGATGCGGAGGGTTTGCAATCTCCAAAATCTTCATTTAGTTTAGCCATTGCAGCTACCATATCTATTGACACAGAAAACCTGAGCAAAAATTGCCAGCGTCTACTACCTCATAGATCAACCTCATATCATCACTATCAAATTTATGCAAACATGTATAAAACACATGTTTACAGAAGTGTTGTGTACTGTGTACTACTGTACAATCTTCTTGATTCAACTCCTCTTTCTCTCTCACTCTCTCTCCCCAAATTAAGGATCAGTTGGTGAACCTTAGTGTAGATTTTAAGGCTAGTATTTTTTACATCATCAAGACATGGAGGTTATAGGTTTGGAATTTGAAGCACATAGAGCCACAACTGGGCACATTTAACTCTTCCTACTACACAATGAGGGATTGTGGTCACCTTCTGGTTGGGTCTTGATTCATCCACCCCATTTTGCTCCCTTGTATTAAGTTGGTAGAAAGAAGTTAAAGTAGCTCATTGTTATCTTGTTTAACTATTAGCTCTTTGTTATGGTCTTGTTTAAGTCAATATCTCATTAGGGGGCATCTTGGGAATATCTTTGTTTTGTATTTGGTGAATGGAGAATGTTATTGGATAATGTTAACATTATGCTTCTCCAGGACGCACTCATGGGATATCATGAGAAGTCCACAGTAGATATTGCAATATATTGGTATCTTAATTTGCTTGACTACTCAGGAATAGATTACCCCTCTTACTGATAGGACAAGGAGCCATATTTCCTTTTTGGTTTGTTTTCCAAAATTTTCATAGGTTTTAAGGTAGAACTATGTTGTTATACGTCGGATAAAGCTGAAAGATTCATGTTCCTTCCATTTAATGTGGTGGTGTGTTGAGCTCTCTTTATGTATATCTTGAAATACTTAGCCTTATGCTTGTTGATGATTGTGTTACGCATTGCTAGTGTAGTTTCGTAGGACCCCATGGCTCAGTCAAAATTGTGCTTGAGTTGTTTCTACTTGTTGGGTACTCAGATAATTTTTTCCTTCTTGCTGCAGTTCTATTAGCATTCCATATTTGAGTGATGAGCCTTTGTTCCTGCAAAAGAAGAAAGTGTGTAGGGTTGAAAAGATCAAGGAACAATTGCCTATCAGCTGTTTTGGCAAGGTAGGTGATTTTTCGAGTCATATGAAGCTGAAGCTGATTGCACAAGAATTGTCGCCATAATACCTTAACCTCTGTCCTCCCCGTTTAGGTTCCATTGGTGGTGGCTAAATGCTGTTGTAATATAAGATGAATCCTGTGGACTGCAGATAATGTTGTTCCAATCTTGCATCCACAGAAATGAACCATTTCAGGTCTATTTGACCTGCTAAATCTTGTATAGTGTGCAAATGCTCATGATTTTACTTGTTAGTCTAAGCTTCCGCTTCTTTTTCTTGTCCAGGCTTCTCTCAGCATTCTTTTGTCGGTTGCAGTAACACTTCATTTGGTATGATGGATAAACGAAAATAATCTTGGGATAAAAATTTTGTACTGCCTTATCCCTTATTTGGTTACTAATTCTGGGATAAGTTAAAGTTATCCCATGATTAAAAATAACACCGGGATAACTTATACATTCTAGAGGGTAGAATAGTATCCTCAAAATAAAATAGTAAAATTAACAATCCAGGATTAATATAACATACCAAACAGTCAATAAGAACTAATTCTAGGATAACTATTTCCAGTATAATTAATTCCAACATAACTTGTTTTCAAACCAAACAACCCTGTAATTAATTTTGTGAGGAGGGGGGGAGGTGGATTGGAGGGTTGGTTCTCTTTAATGTATAGGGGCAGCATGGAATAGATCCATCTTACTTTTGCACTAGTCCAATTATTGGCTCTCTGGTCCTGTTTTTCGCTTGGGCATTTGTAGTTTTGATTAATTAGAAGTGATTGAAATGAAAACATTATGAGCAGGATTTTCTCAATCGGCCTTTGACCCTTCAATACGCGGCATCAAAGTAGCAACTACTTGTATCTGGCTACATTATTTGACGATGAATATATCATATCTTGCTTTGGATGTTATGGTCGAGAAGACCAGCTATGATAAAGGAAGTAATAATATGAACTCACTATCGTAGACGAGCTAAGACTAGAAATGCAAATAACTTTCTGATTACGAGCGCATTTTTTTCCCTTCCTAATTACTAGTATATTAATAACTTTTTCCTTCTTGTTTTTCGCTTTTCCTAAAGTAAAACTTTTACATATAAACGCAAGTTTGTATGCCGTTTTTACTATTCAATAGGAGTAATTACTAGTGCCCTTTCTATTTTTTAAGGGCAGGAGTTTCAACCATTGCCAAGAAAAAAAGAAAGAAATACAAATCATTAAACCAACTTTAGTCAGCTTGGTGAGATTGTCAATGGCCAATTTATGAGATCAAATTTAAGGAATAAGTGAATGCCGATCAATTTTCTAGAGTTATTAATTAAAAACTAATAATTGGAGTAAATCTGAGTAGTCTAACACTCAGAAAGACTGAGTGAGAAGAGGTAACAAACAATTCATCAGCTTATATCCAATCGCTATTTATAGGGGTGCCAATGAATCTTTAAAAAACTGACTAAATCGACCGAACTGAATCATACCGAACTGATTATTAGGTTTGTTTTAATAAAATCGTAGGTTTTTATATAAATTATAATCGTACCGAATAATATGGTAGGTTTTTAATTTTATAAAAATAAACGAAAAATACCAAACCGTATCAAATAACTATATATATAAAAATATATTTTATATACTAAGTTTAAAACTAACAAAACATTAAGTTTTTTTTCTTGGGTCTTGGAATTATAAAAATGGCTACAAGTGACCAAATAATTAATATCCAAAGTCCTAACTTTCAAACCTATTCTATACTCATCGAAACTAAATTAGTTCTAATATCTTGAGTAATAAGCCACTAGGTATTCCAACTATCTTCAGTAGCAAGCCACAAAGTATTAGATATCTTTCCTCTCGTGTGATTTAGATTTCTCTTGTTGGATACTAATCTTTTAATAAGCTTATTCTTGAGTCCCAACTTGATTAATATATTTCCACCCGCATGACTTATATTTCTCTTGTCATTACTTAATTTATTTTACGCTACCATAGAATAGTGAGATGAATCTATCTTTCATGTTCCTTTGATCATCACTTTTAAAATAGTAAAAATGTCTAAAGAGTTTTGTCAAAGTTCTAAGCAAGTAAACATTATCGCATTCTAACTTCAATTAGCGACTTTTGCGTGATATTTTTAAAAAAATATCGAAAAATTAACCAAACTGTAACGATATCGAAGAGAAACCAAGATAATTGGGATAGTTTCGTAAAGTCTAATTTTTGTTATGCAAAATGGAATAACCAAAAATTTGATACAACAACAACAACATACCTAGTGTAATCCTACATTGTGGGGTTTGGGGAGGATAAAATATACGCAAACCTTACCTTTACCTTATGGAGGTAGAGATATTATTTTCGAAAGACCCTCAACTCAAGAAAATAAGATAAGAACAGGAGAACAGTGACAAGAAGGTCATGTCGGAAATACTAACAACAAAAAATAAAGCATTGATATAACCAAACAAGGAGAACAACAGATGTTACTAGACACCACCAATAAGTAAACACTAAAATGATAATACTAGTACTGGTATGTAAAACAAAAAACAAACTACCAAAACAAACGTAGCGGATACAGAGTCCTAAACTCGACAGCCTACTAACCCTCAACCCTAATCTTCGATCTCCATAATTTCCTATCCAGTGTCCTCGGTAAGTTAGAGGCATGCCATGTCGTGTCTAATCATTTCACCTCAATACTTCTTCGGCCTACCTCTTCCTTTCTTATACCCACAATAGCCAACCTCTCACACCTTCTGACCGAGCATCTGTGCATCTCCTCTTTACATGCCCATACCACCTCATCCTCCCTTCCCTCATCTTTTCGTCCACAGAGACCACTCACACTTTATCCCGAATAACTTCGTTCCTAATCATATCTCTCCTACTATGTCCACTCATCCACACCAACATCCTCATCTCCGATACTTTCATCTTCTAAGCATGAGAATTCTTAATTGGCCAACATTCCACACCATACAACATAGCTGGTCTAACAACCACTCAATAGAACTTACCCTTAAATCTTGGTGGCACATTCTTATATGATTTCATCTAGCCACTCCAATACGATGTGTCTCACCACTCCCTTGGATTATTTACCCAAAATACTTAAAACTATCTCTTTTAGGGATGACTTGCTTATCAATCTTCACTTCTACATTTACCTACGGTACAAATTTTATAAAGTAACAGGTCGAATTGATCAATTGACACCCCTAATTATTTAGATCATTATTCCAAAACGGCCCCGCTTATTTTCGTATATTACACCAACTTCCCTACATGTTTCCCTCAAATCAAATCCGACGCCGCAAAATTTTCAATTCAGGTTTGCAGCAAGCTCGAACTTCAGCAAACAACGACCAAGCTCCTCTATGGCCTCTCTCTTCCAGAAATTTCAAGAGGTACCCTCATCCCCCCCCCCCCTTCCCCTTGTCTGTCACTCAACTGAGACTTCTTTCCTTCATTTGATGTGCTGTTCAAATGTGTAAACTTGGAACTGGAATATGTAATTTTATTGGATACTAAAAGGTTCATATGTAAGAGTTTTAAATTTTTAATCTATGTTGGGTTTTTGGGTTTCTTCCTCCCTCCCAAAAAGACTTTTTTAATTTGGAGTGTTAAAAAGCATTTTTTTGACTAAGATTTTTACAAATGCTTTTAACTATTGAAGATTGTGATTTATAATGCTTTTCCTAGTTCCTACGATTCTAAAATATGGTATGTACTTATTGTAATGAATATTAATGCAATTCATATCTTGATAAAATTCTGGAACAAATTTTAGGCTGTTAAAGTTCTTGCAAAAAGCCCCACATTTGCTAAAGATCCAAGGCATCTTCAGTTTGAAGCTGATATAAACCGTCTCTTCCTTTACTCTAGGTAAGAATCATTTTACATCCTAAAAAAAAAAGTAATGCTGCTATATAGGATGCTTTTTATTTTTAAGGATTGAAGTTATATACACTGCCATTGCGAAGATTTTCTTACACTATCAGTGTATTTTGACCTCTTAGAGAAGATTGCTTCCCATCTTTTTAAACGTACCAATTAGTGTTTGTAAAAGGGTTACTTGAAGTTTCCTTTTAATTGACCTGATGGTGTAAATCTTTTTTACACTATGCATGCGCATCAAACTTATACTCTTCGTGTAAACAGACTGGTGACAAATACAACTTGCTGTATTATCTATAATTCGGTCAATAAACTAAGGTAGGCTAATTTAGGTTTTATCTGCACTCTTTGAAATTTACTGCAAAAACATAGCTTTAGCATTGATGTTTGTACCAAGAATTGGCAGATCTAAGCTGCTCAATTGGCTGTAATTATTTGCACTTTTCCTTGTAAAACCATTTTCTATGAGTAATTGACCGACCAGGCTGCGCTCTTTCATGTCTATCGAAAACAGCCTCTCTACCGGTAAGGCTCCATACTCACTGCCCTCAGACCCCACCTGTGTGATTATACTGGGTTTGTTGTTGTTTTTGTTGTTGTTGTTGTCGCTTAGCTCTTTCATGTAAATACAATTCTACAGGCTATTCAGTTTTTTATTTCTAATTTAAATATGCACTTTATGAGATTGAAATGGATTTGTTTTAACATGTGCAAAGGAAAGGTTTTGTTAGGATATTTTATATTATTTTCTGGTCATTTCATCTTTTGTTTGAATGACGGAAGTTAAAATTTTTCTGTTGAGTAAGGTTTTGTGTCCGTGCTATCAAACTTGTGAGGAGCTGGTTGGGTATTTTGATGAATGTTTTGCTGCTTTCAGCTCTTAGGAGCTAGGACATTACTTGAGTCATCAACCAGCAATCCATGTTCTACATTTTCCTTTTTGTTTCTTTTTTAGATAACTGTAGATTCAACACTAGTTGCAATATTTACTGGTCCAAAGAAAAGGGGGGGAAGGGGGTGCGGAGATTGCATTGTATTATTGTCCTCTAAGGCTCTTGTCTATCTCGGATCAGTTGAAACTGTAAGCTGTAACTAACTTCTTTTATGGCTGAATCGCTTATGAAACATATGATAGTAAAAATTGCATACATCTTTTCTGCAAGTTTTATCCTTGCCATGATAAACTTTACTTTTCAGTTACAATTGTTTGGGGAAGGATGCCGTTGAAGCTGATGCTGAGGAGATTATTGACATGGCTGGCAAGGCCTCCTTAGCTGATCAACACAAGCAGGTCCAAGATAATGTGCATAACCAGATTACAAACTTTTGCAATTATATGGATCACATATTACTCCCTGATCTTAATGTCAAGGACAAACAGGACACATCATCTTCCGAAAATAGTCCTTCTCCTCGTCGCAGTGGGCTCGGCCTTGCTATTGGTAGGACTGCTCCATTAAAGGACCACATCGGTAAGAATCTTGAGCTGAAGTTTCCGCAGCACCTTTAATATTTGTCGCTTTTCTAAAATTTGTTTAGAATTTTCATTAGTTCCGAACTTTAGCAACGTGTTGGCAACCCTTTATGACCTGCTTTTGTTATGTTATGTTATATTATGAAGGTGAATTCTAACTCCTCGCCATATTGTTGGTTGTTAACTATTTTGCTTACCAAAAATAGAATTGAAACAAATATTATGTTAATGGCGTTTCCTAGGACTTTTGGAATTCTTTAACTAAAAACTTTTGTCTTAAAATTTTGGTAGGGACATAAGAGTCCATGTCCTGGAAAATTGGACCCATAGGTAATTGTAGGACGGTTCTCATGGATTGCATTCAATATAAGCCCTTGGAAAGTGGGGTATAACATAAAATTATAGTTATAGAAACTTTTTGGTGGTCTCACATAGATTATATTTAAGCTTTTTGGTCAACTTGGATAAAGATTTTCTTTCTCACTGCTAATTTTGATGACTTTGATTAGCTGCATTGCCCCTGGATTTTGATTACTGATATGTTTTCAGCACAGCTATACCTGAAACCAAGCCATTGACGCGCATAGAGGTTTCACAGAGTTTAAAGGATCTTATGGGCTACACTCTGGAGGTCAAACCGTCTCGAATTCCACATGAGGATGCTGGGCAAGGTTTATTCTTACATGGTGAAGCTGACGTTGGTGCTGTGCTAGCACTCTATCCTGGTGTAATCTACTCCCCCGCATATTACCGCTATATTCCTGGATATCCAAGAGTTGATGCCCAAAATTCGTATTTGATCACACGGTATGATGGAACTGTGATAAATGCGCAGCCCTGGGGTGCCGGTGGTGAATCTCAGGAAATATGGAATGGTTCGTCCCTTCCTGAACCTAAGTACAACATGCAAGTTGATGAAAAGGGTTCTGAGCGAATTTGGAGAATGCTCAGTAAACCATTGGATGGAACACGTCTAGGTGGCAACCATGAAGTTTTGGAAAGGAGAAACCCTCTAGCCTTTGCTCACTTTGCCAACCACCCAGCCAAGGACATGGTCCCCAATGTTATGATATGCCCTTATGACTTTCCCCTCCCGGAGAAACACATGAGACCCTATATACCAAATATTTCGTTCGGAAATGGTGAAGAAGCAAGCATGAAAAGGTTTGGCTCCTTTTGGTTCAAGTGGAAGTCCGGCAAGAATGGATCAGATGTCCCTGTTCTAAAGACGCTTGTTCTTGTGGCAACTAGAGCAATTTGTAATGAAGAGATTCTCCTGAACTACAGATTGAGCAACTCAAAGCAAAGACCATCATGGTACACTCCAGTAGATGAGGAAGAAGATCGAAGGAGGTGGAGCTAAGATGATAATAATGAATGGTGCGTGTTGAAGTGTACCAACCATGAAAGCAAATGCTTTTGTATACACGAAGCCAAGAAGGCAGTGAGGATATTTATTTTGGTGACTACCATCTGGTTCCCTTTTAGTTTAAAGTTTTTTTGAAAGGTTTGCTTGTATAACCTGTTCAGAAAATATTCTACTGAGTTGGGCAACATAGTTATTGTGCTTTGCACTAACGGTGAATACTTATTTTTATATGAGTTACAGAATAAACGTAAAAGGAATCCATCATTCTGATTGCTTATGAAAGTTAAGCGCCTTCATTTTCTTGTTAAATGTTGGATAATAGTTCCTGCTTCTGTGATTATATATATTTCTTAATGATTGGTAACTCACTGATCTACTCTACAGCCACAAAAAATTGATGGGAATGTTGATCTGGTGCAGTCATCAAAACTTTGTTATACACTAAGAATTTCTTTGTTCATTCTTCATCGCCTCCTATGAGTGGTCAAACATGGTCAGCTTCAATTACATTTTGAACATACATGGCGAGTCATAACCACTATAACAGTGAGCTCTTGTTTGATGAATGCTGATGCATGCACATACGCGAGGATCAACTTCAATGCATTCATAAAAAGAAATTGAGCGATATTTGTATTCAAGTTTTGCATATAATATCTACAAGTGGATTAGTGTTTTCTCTTTTCATTTTTCCGTTATTAGCAACTATGGGCTCGTTTGGTACAAGGGATTGGTACGAGGGATAAGAGATAGTTATCCCAGGATTGTAGTGTTATTTTTATCCCTATGGGAGGGTTGGGTAACAATCGCGGGATAACTAATCCCGAGATAACTTATTTCCCAACCAAACGTCCCCTAAAAGTTTGGGATTGCAACGTAGTAGTAGTCGTGTATTAGCAACTAAGAAGAGATAAGCTACTACAGGAAGCCTGCCCTCTGCAATACTTATTGAAATGAAAGTAGTAGTGTTGTTTTTCTGTGTTTATTAGTTTTGTTTGAAAAGAAAGCTCAGGGAAGAAACTTGATTACAACTGAGCAAGAAGGTTAACAATATCTTGGCGTGGCCTACATCTTGCTAGCAATGGTATAGCCTTAGGCATAGTGAGTCCAGGTCCTCCAGTCATGTCAACCAGCTCTTCACTTATTCTCTCCCATTCAAAGCACTGAACAAGTGATCCCAATGCCAAACTAGCTACATGCATTGCCAAATTCTCACCTGGACATCCTCTCCTGCCATATCCAAATGGCATTAGCCTGAACCCATCTCGTTGCCCTTTGATATCGATAAACCTCTCAGGCTTAAACTCATTTGGCCCTTCCCATGTCTTAGTATCATTCTGTATTGCCCACATATTCACCAGCAACATTGTCCCACGTGGGATACGAAAACCTCCAACGACACACTCATCCGAGGACTCATGTGGCACAAGAATCGGAACAACTGGATACATTCGGAGAGTTTCGTTTATTATCCCATGGAGATAAGGGAGTTGAGCAAGGTCTGAGTCATCAAGTAATCTTGGTGACTGTCCTATTTGAGTGCCTATTTCGTTTTGAGCTTTCTTTAGTGCCTCAGGATTGTTCAGAAGAAGTGATAAAGCCCACTCCATTGTGCTAGCTGTAGTATCTGTCCCTGCTGATAACATGACTTGTCCCATGCCCCTTATCACTTCATCTGTGTAATAATCAGGTTCTGAATCTTGGAGTGATAGAAGAACATCAATCATGGTGTTCTTCTTTTGCTCACAAGAAGATCCCTTTCTGTTGTTCTTGTGCTCTTCAATCAAATCTTGCATGAAGTTGTCCCTCTTCTCCTGCAATAGCTTCAGCTTATCTTCAAGTTTGTTTGCTCCTATCCAGTTAAGAAGTGGCACAAAATCTCCTATATTTGTTGCACCACTCAATTGGAAAGTTTCTGCAACAATCTCTTTAAAGCTCCTAGATTCCTCCACAGCAGAACCACCATAGTATCGTTTCCCAGCAATCATCATCATCAGAATGTTCAGTGTCATCTCAAAGAAAGCCGCTTTCATATCCATTGTGTAAGAAGCTCCATCATTGGTTTTACCCCTAACGAGTCGTTGAAGCAGCGATCGAACCTCAACTCTATAGATGTCAGCGAACATTTGAATTCTCTGAGTGGACAAGATTTCATGAGTAGCAATCCGTCTTAGGTTGCGCCAATGTTGGCCATAGGAGGCCCAAACAAGGCTGGTATAATTGTAACCAAGATGTTTTCCAGCAAGCAACCTTGGACGGTTAGCAAAGACGACGTCGTTTTTGGTGAAACATTCCTCTGCAAGAGAAGGGGAAGAGACAAGGAGGACATGGCGCGATCCAAATCGGAGGAAAAGCAAAGGACCATGTTTTTCTGAGATCTTAGCCAATGTTTTAATCAGTGGTTTCTTGAAGAGATATAGATGGCCTATTATGGGTAAAGAAATAAATGGACTTGGTGGGAGATTATGGAATTTTCTAAGGAAATGGTTCTTTAGCAAGTAAAGGAAAGTGAAGATGAGGATGTAGTATGAAATTTCCATGATTGATGCAGATACAATCAAAGAAGACTTTGCAGTAACTATAAGTACCCGTTTTGCCAAAATAAATTTGGATTTTATTTGTCAAACACATATTTGGCCATAGATTTTGCTTACATTTTGGCAAAATCCCAAATTCCAAATCCTAAATCCCAAATCTCAAAACCAGCTCAATAGCTTGTTTTGGGCCAAAATATCATTATTATATTTTTTAAAAATTGCCCCAAATTTTTATATTTTATAAAAGAGCTCACCATTTATTATTTTGTAACAATGTTATTTCGTCTTCTTGGTCACCTGATAGTGTATCATGTAGTTCATTATAAAAATGATAATTTTGTATTAAATTTATTTATGTTCAGAATTATGGTTTGTGATAATATAATGAATGTTATTGATAATGATATTGTTGGGTATTTGTGATACTTTTTAGAACTTGTGGGTATAAGTCATGTTTCATGTTTTTCCAAAATAAATTTGGAAAATATGTTTTGAAAACTGATGTCCAAACACATTTTCATCTTCAAACCAAACTTCACCCAAATCAAAATTTTCAGAACAAATTTGGAAATCTATGACCAAACGCTAGCTAAATAACAAGAATACTCAACTTTGCTTATTGGATTCCCTATTTGAATGGGTTTTTAGGCTAATTTAGTTTCTGGTTTGAGGCTTAATTCTTGTCCAGGAATTGAATAAGGCCGAAGTTAGGCTGATAATTTATGGAGTGCAGTTCTGATGCAGGAAGCCTTTAATTTATACTGTGTGTAGTTATCAGCATATTTGACATTTCATCTTTGGACGGCTAGGTGCCACTTATATGTAACAATTATGGTTGATGATAATTTGTTGTTGAGTTTAATTTTTGTGCGCAGATAATATGTATAACTTTTTTATACCATCAAGTCCATATAATAACTTTATAAATGACAAGTTAAAATGGAGTGACAGGGTAAAAGTCAATTAATGTATATAAGCTATACCCCATCTTGATTATGCTTGTCTGCAGTGGTCCCGGAACAATTGTAGTCCGTCAATTAAGATTCCTTTCTTGTCATAGGAATGAATGAAATTTTGGCCTTTACTCTTGTACTTCAACTTACTAGGTATGTTATGGGCGTCATGTCCTATGTCACAATGCCCCAGTTGCTTGTTTTCTAATTTCTGTTACAGTTTCTCATTACCAAATTGACATGCTACTTGACATCTCAGAATCTTTTCATAACCAGACGTTATATTAAATAAATTAATTTGTAAAACGGATTGCTGGTACTGGAATATCCAAATACTTCAGCTAACAAGAAATACTTTCCTGGGTACTGCAATTATTGTTTTTGACCCTATTCTTCAATTGGTTTAATTAAATAATATTACTAAAATCCTGATGACCAACTGGAGAAGTGGTTTTCTTTATGTAACAATGTTGTACGGACAATTCCTCAATATCTTGTTCATTCTCAAAAGAATATAACTTTGTGCATCTTGGTTAACAGAGAGGCCCCTTATATTTACCTTGTATGCGCCCATACAGCGACAATACTAAAAAGCTCACCAATAAGTACTGCATCTTTAGAATTGTAAATCTCCCATGGGCTGATATGACTAAATATGACTTAGAAAGAATAACCCATCCCCTACCACAGCAGGGGAAAAAAAAACAGGCCAAACTTCTAACCCGTTCGCTTCCACAAACGACAACCTGTATTTCAAATAACTGGTCATCTCTCTAGGAATCATTAATTTTTCTATATGATTCTACAGTTTACTGTTTACAAACCTATGGAATTGGTAACAGTTCATAGGTACTGATTACACATGTCCACAACTTTTGTTAAAATTTTCCAGAAAACAGAAAAACCTCACAAAATATTCATGTTTAAGGAATGATCAGCTTTCTAACTTTATGAATTGGCCTTCTGCACACCGGGCACACCTTACTTTCAACATCCATGATCCTGCAGGAAACTACTGATCTTATGAGAATCCTCAAAACTTCTTTTATCTGTGAGGAATTGGACTCTGTGAAAAGAATAATTTACCTCTGAGCACATTCTTGACAAGTTGCACAATGACCACAAGGAACAAAGAAGCAGTTTCTTGGATTGTCATAGCAAATAACACATATTTTCCCATCATACAAATCCTCTGAAGAGCTTGATCTTCCAGAATTTGCATCTTCTGCATATGTTCCATAAGTTGATCCTAAATCCTTATGTGGCAACATTGGATCGGTCTCGGTTATTATTCTTGTTACTGATGTTTCTTCTGCATAGCTTTCATCATCACAAGCTCCCAAAGATTTCAGTATAAAGCAAATTATTATTACAGCTACTCCTGCCACACATTATTAGGTAAGGCCAACATTTTAACAACTAGTCAAATTCTTGATGTTACTAACTTTTAATATAACATAATGGTAATTATCTTGAGACTTTAATTGCCTGAGAGATTACCTAAAATTCCAACATAGGTGACAAGACGGGCAATGTAAGATATTGCAACAGATACTCCAGACAGGTCATACTGCAGCGGACACATCGTTCATTAAGCTCTTAAATTTCACTAAACGATGTCTTACATTCTTGATGTTTTAAAGAAAAGTTTGGACTTACAGTATCAGGTGTTGCAAGAACAACGTATTGGGTGGAAGGGTATGACAGATCGAGGCGACAAGGTCCATTGTTTGTCGAACAAATACTCTTTGCTTTCTTTATGTTGTAAATTGTTGGTGAAATGTTCACATTCATGAGCAGTGTGACACCTTTGGAATTTTGATTTATGATGCCAATGTTGTACCTGTCATCTTCCTCAATTCTATATGCAGCTTCTATAACAAAAGAAAGCAAGAGGAATGTTTACTCTAGCCAAGTGTGTATAAGTTGCGCACTTCATTTTTTTATTTGTTACTCTCTTGGTTCCAACTTACATGCCACTTTCCATTTGGGAACGTCTATTTGACACCATTTTATTTCCATACAATTTTCAAGATCTAAAATTCATCAAACTATTCATACTTTAATTCTCATGTAACGTTGGCTCTCTTTTTCAACTGCTTCTTTAATATTCTCTTCCATTATCCTAAATACATTATATAAATGTAAATTAGCTTCTTAAGCTCCTTGCCAAGTCAAACTCCATCGCAACAACCCAGTGAAATCCTACAAGTGGGGTCTGGGGAGGGTAGTGTATACGCAAACCTTACCCTTACTCCGGAGGAGTAGAGGTTGTTTCCGATAGACCCTCGGCACAATAAGATGAAACGAGATAGTGTAGTAGTAACAACAAAAGAATCCAGAAAGATAATACTAATAACGTGATAACCAGAAAATAGAGAAAAAAGTAATAACACTAAACAATAACACTGGCACGAAGTACTACAAACACCATCACATAATGTGAAAATGAGATAGTACATAGTTACAGAAAGCATATACTTGTGTAACTTTAAGCTGTTACCAACTTACCATATGTTGTTCCATTTGAAATATCAAATCTAGCAGAGTTTGTTGACAGCACGTTTTCATGCTTTCGCTCTCCTGTTGAAGACAAAAATGACATACTTATTATTGGCATATCCAATCTTCGACTTCATAACGTATACCAAACTCTTGGCACCTTTCATTAAAGACACTTCAAGTTGACTCAAAATACTGCTTTGAGCTTGCCATTTTATTCTGATTCTTGAACCTTTGTTCAGCCACAGAGAAAACCCCTGTATACAAATTACCTTATAAAATCAGTGACTTTTAAACATACCCTTTAAATGGATGATAACAAAGCACAAGATTAGTTCATGCAAACCTTCCGACTGTATGATCCAACAAGCACAGATTTCGACGAGCTCCATTTGGCTTCTACACTTAATTCAGGCTTCTCTGAGAACCCATAAAGGGAAATTCCTGTCTTGTCATCATCTCTTACTTCAACTTGCTTCACGAACAGAGAACTCACCCTAAGTAATCGCGATGAGTTAGGTCCAAGAACCATGTCACAATCGCCATAAAGCCCATATCTTATGCTAAGCAACACTGAAATAGAAAAAAACAAAATGAGTCTGCATTAGAAAGGAATTTACTGAAGAGACAAAAGCATAAAAAATTGGATATTATATGCCACAAATACATATAGAAAGAAGGGCGAGCAAACGAGTCAATTTCTCTTGCCACATCCAACAATGATAGCAATAACGATAATGCTAATGATGCATTAGAAGAGGGTAATCCCCTCTGTGAAAAATGAAACTTGAAGCTGCAGAAGGTGGCATGGAAGACTATTGATAAGGGAATCATCAAATGCTGATAACTCCATATTATAGGAGGAAAAAGAGAATGGCTAGCTAATTAATATGGCTGATTCACCTTTTCTTTTTGTGCAACTAACTGTTCTATGTAAGAAAGGTGGGTATTATGAATGTTAGGTATTAGTAATTCTATCAGAATTCTAGTTGAGAACTGTACTTTACATTCAACATTATAAAGGACCATTACTTCTTTTTTCTTTACTAATAGTCATTTTCAGAATATAAACAAACACGAGTCCCCGTATCACTTTTCTATTTCAAAGGAATTTGAATGAATTCAAGTTTGCCAAATATAAGCTAATGAAAAAAGTAAAGGTTTACAATTTAGAGGATAGACAAGATTTTGGCACAAATTGCTTTTTGCTCCATTCTATGAGCTTAACAAAGAAAAAAAAAACGACTTTTGACGCATAAACTAAATATATATGACTTAACAAAGGCACCATCTAGAATCTTTTGATTTTAGATATGTGAGGTTATTTCTATAAAGCATATCTTTTTTTTTTGGTAACTATCTTTTGTATTAATCACCTTTGAATCTTTACAAAGCCATAGCTAACTAAAACAAAAACACAGCTAGCTATCTAAATGATACTAACATTAATTCTGGCCTATACAAACCATTGTCTAAACTGGACTTAGAAAATAAAACTTTGCATAAGGTCTTAACTCTCATTGATACTCTCACATGACAAATATATGCAATTTCTTTCGCGATTGTCTCCCAGTTTTGATACTTCTTTTCAAAGATCCTTTGGTTCCTCTCCATCCATATAGCATAAACGCATTCAACATATACCATTTTGAATATTTGAGCCTTCTGTGATTTACCTCTGGCACTTTGGATAGCCCAAGCTAGGTGATGTTCCCAGGTTTGTGTAACCTTCTCCTTTCTTTGCAGCCACTGCTGTAATCTGTTCCATAAGGACTTAGAGAATTCACATTCAGCAAACAGGTGCTCCCTTGTTTGCACATGCTTTGGCATAGTATACATTTCAGATCAACTGTTAGACCCATGCCACTAGTTTATCAGTTGTTGATAATCTTCCCTGTAGTTCCAGCCACATGGTAAATTTAGCGTAATTAGGCCTAGCATCATTTCTAAACATGAGACACTTCCAAGGCACCTGCATAGAGATAGGAAGTAATTGCTTGTACACTGTGCTGATCATGCTTCTGTAAGTTCTAACATGTTGTAGCAGTCCCAGGTTCTCCTTGGCTTCCAAAAGCTTCCTAATGATCCAACATGCCTATGAGGGGATTGTAATGTCCCTCAGTTATTGACCTTTAATATCATAAGTGTGAATCCATCTGATCCATATTTTATCCTGTTTATGTTCAGTGTCCAACATGTTTTGATTTGGGCAGCTTTGTTCCACAATTTGATGTTGATGAGGTTCAGGCCTCCCATCGACTTAGGAGTGCAAACCTTATCCTGGGCTACTAAAGCTTTTTTCGTGATTGTGTTGCTTCCGGACCAAACAAAGCTCCTACATTAAGCATATATAGTTTTTAGCACCTTAGCAGGTATTAGAAACAATTGAGCCTAGTAAGTCTGAATTCCAAAGAGCACTGATTTGACCAGCTGTGTTCTGCCAGCATAGGATATGTTTTTAGCAGTCCATGATGTTATTCTGGCTGTGATCTTCTCTATAAGGGGTTGCCATTAGTGCGAGCTTCTTTGTGGATAAAGGGACCCCAAGGTACTTGAAAGGGAGAGTACCTTGTACAAACCCCAGGTGGATTAGTATGCTGCCCTTATCTTCCTAATTGACTCCACCAAAGTAAACACAACTTTTGCCAATATTAGCATGCAGACTTGATGCTCCAGAGAATTGACTGAAGCACTTGTGTAGAGCAGTAATAGAGGATAAGTTTCCTTTGACAAAAAGGAGCAGGTCATCTGCAAAGCTAAGGTGTGTGATTCCTAGCTTTGCACATCTTGGGTGGAACTGAAAAGTTTTATTATCTTTCAGCTCATTGAGCTTCCTGCTTAAGTACTCCATAGCTATTGCAAACATGAATGGAGATATTGGGTCCCCTTGTCGAAGACCTCTTGTAGCATTGAATGGTTCACTAGGTTCTCCATTTATCAACACAGTATAATTAAACGTTTGAACACACTCCATGACTCATGCCACAAATTTATCAGGAAAATCTAACTCCACAAGGGCCTGCCTCAAGAATGGCCATTCAACAGAATCATAGGCTTTTTGTAGGTCAATTTTAATCATGCACATGGGGGATACATTTTTCCTAGTGTAGGACTTAATGAGCTCATGAGCAATGATGATGTTGTCAGCTATTTTTCTGCCAGGAATAAAACCTGCCTGGGCTTCATAAATGATGTCTGTTATCACAGCTTGCAATCTAAAAGCTATTATCTTAGCTATCATTTTGTATAAGACATTGCAATATGCAATGGGTCTAAACTCCTTCACTGAAGTTGGATTAGCAATCTTTGGAATCAGAGTAATGACAGTACAATTTATTGCCTTGTACAACTTTCCAGTTTTGAAGAACTCTTTGATGGCTTCCACTACCTCTGCCTTCACTATGTGCCATACTTTCTTGAAGAATTAGGCATTATACCCATCCACTCCTGGTGATTTATCATTCCCTATCGAGGATAAATCTTCAAATATCTCATGTTCAGTTACCTCTGCACATAGACTGAGTTTTTGTTGATGTGAGATAATTGACCCTCTCCTTATAGTGTCCCTGTTGACTGCAGGTAATGTTTGAGCAGCGCTGAGCCCATCAGTTCTTTGTAAAAGCTCACTATTTCCTCCTCTATGCCCTCAGGTTCAGACAGCTTCTTGTTAGTGAGAGATGTGAGCTCTAGTATCTGTTTCTTTTGAGCAACTAACTGTTCTATGTAAGAAAGGTGGGTATTATGAATGTTAGGTAGTGGTAGTTCTACCAGAATTCTAGTTGAGAACTGTACTTTACATTCAATATTAAAAAGGACCATGATGTAAACTAAGAGTCCACCAAACTGTATAGAGAACCATCAGTTCTCACATAACATACACAACAGTAAGTAAATAATACAACAGTATTTTACGTAAAAAACTCCCAGCTCACGGGATTAAAAACCACGACCTACGCTCATAGGATTTCAACTTCACTAACCGAAAAACTTTAGATTACAACCTATTGTAACCTAGGGATTAAACTCTTAATCCCTCTCCTACTTGCAATAACTCTATTGCAAACCTCTTTGTAATAACTGTATTATAAAGCTCACCACTTTGACTAACTCTAGTCAAACACAAACACAAGGTTTATGGTTTACAAAAATATCCTACGAGATGCTTCTAGCTAAGCTGAGTAGGAATTACAAATGGATAACATTAACAAAGATACAACAATACTAAGGATACACGATAAACTCAGTGCTGGAATCTGGTCCTTTGTTCTGTTACTACTTTGATCTTCAAGCCTTGGAGAGAATGAAGACGGCTGCACACTTGAGAGGAAATTAATGTTTTAGGGTTTGCAAGTCTGTGTAATCCGTTGCCTCATATTGGTAATATATAAGTGAGGTCAGTGGGATGATGTAAGCAAGTATCTGGTACATAACATGCTTCAAAAAGCGACTGTTGTACTGTTGCGTGTGTAGTGCAACAGTGCAACAACTTTAACAGCTGTAAAGAATTGACTTGTACCGTGTCCGTAGGAACTGATAGCCATCAGTTCCCTCCGTTGTTCCTTTGACTGATATCATTGTAACTTGTACCAAACCTGTGACTTGTTGTTCCGAGCACTTTGAGGCTTTGTATCAAGTTCCCTATCTGGTTCGCATATAAAGTTTGTTAAATCATCAAAACACAAAGGCATGTACCTTATTAATTTTTCCCTTTTTAATGATGACAAACTTAGAATTGAAGCTCCCCCTGAAAATCAGATCTCCATATGATTCCCCCTGCAGATTAGTTATATTCCCCCTGAGGACCTGTTTCTCCCCTTCAATTTTTCTTCCCCCTTTTGGCATCATAAAAAGAATTTATGCAAGTAAATGCAAAAAGAAGTCCAGCGAAGTTAACTCATACCACTTGTGTGCACACAATATAACTAAGAACAGAGCACAAGACTATAACATGCATAGCAAAAGACTGAGATGCTCATTGATTAATTAGAGAAGAAAAACATAGGCAGTAATACCATTATTACAAAACATCCACACAATAAACAAACTGAAAGTACCCTAGTCATAAAAACAACAAGCCAAAACAGGACACTGGGACTAAAACAAGTACGAATAAACTGGACACTGATAAGTGGACCGTTTAAGGGGAATTGGAAGAGGGAATGAAGGGGCAAGGGCTTTGAGAAGAGCATCCACTCGAGCATTTGCAGACCAATGCTCATTTATCAACTACTCTTTCAGGTTCTGAACATGTTTCCTCAGGTCTGTATTTTCAGCCGTCAAGCGAGCAACCTCTACACCCTCTGTCCTTCAAGAATGTAATTCCTAGCTTTCAGCCTCCTTATTTCCTTGTTAGTAGCAGTCTGAACGTCAATCAACTGAGAAATCATAGAATTGCTGCCAACTCCCCCTTCTTGTTGATACACTCGCACTCCTCCAAGGTAGTCATTGAGAATGTTTTCTTTCAAGTTCCCACAGATTCTCTTCCCAAAGGAACTTTGAAATATTCAAACACTCTAGTGAGTAGGAACCCATAAGGCAAACCATGGTTCCTATCCTTGAAGTCTGCCACCTTTTCTATATATTCAATCATGATTCCAGGCAGGTTGATAGTAGTGTATCCATTCAATTCTTCTAGGAAGAACAAGTCCGCTATTGAAGTAATGGAACATCTTTCCACGCGAGGGAGCAGGACCTTGTTCACCATCTCAAACATGAGATGGTATTCCGGAAGCAGGGCCTTCTTGTGCACCCGTTCCCTCTCTGAACAACCTGAGGTTTTAGAATGACCTTCCTAAAATCGGAGGAACGGGTCCCTTCAATAGACGAGAGCCCCTCAGTGGGCACACCTAAGATACTCCCCGGTACAGCTTCATCCATCACAAAATCCAAATATTGACCTTCATGCAGATATTGTCATCTTCCACAGTGAACATATCCTCGTAGAAACTGCGAACTTCCTCTTCATAGACTTTGGGACTCTGAATGGTAAAGAGATGAGTCCACTTCTGAAACTCACAAATTTCAACCAGCTGTCTCATGCCTGACGTATCAAGAATGTTAGCATCAAACACTCTGCCCCACAACACTTTTTGCTTCTTCAGCTTTTCTCTTCTGTCAACTTCAGACACTTCCACCTTGGCAATCTTGGAGGAACCGGGTTCCTCATTATCACTTGTCTTTCTCTTCTAAAATTTCTTATTCTCAACACTTTTATCCTTCCTCTGAGACTTACTTTTCTCACCAGACTCATTCTGTTCAACACCCTTCTCTTTATCAATCTCAACACCTTTCACAGACGACCCTTTATTGGACTTCATAATCACAGACTTCTTAGAAGATTTACGAATAAGGGAAGCAGGTTCCTCATTCACCTCTTCGTCCTCAACATCCACAGTATTGGCCAGAGGCAGATCCTCCTCATTCAGTAGTTTTCCCCCTTTTACCAATCTTCTTCTTTTCTTTTTCTCCTTATTCCTTTTCAAAGCATTTTCAAGGGCTTCTTTTTTCTGCTGCCTAGTAGTGGGTCTTTTAAGAATGGGCCCTTTGGAGACTGCCCTACCACTTCTAGCAGCTATAACCTATGTTACATGCATATCATCATAATCCTCCTCACTTTCATCATCTTCTTCTTCAAATAAAGGCTTCATCTCAGGAATCACAAAATCTAATGGAACTACATCTAGATGAGGGGAAGGGAGAGGGTCAGTACTGTCTAACGACTTTTTAGTGGAGCATGGAGTTTCATCCCAAGTAGGAGCAGAGGGAGAAGGTCCCACTATTGGCTCCTCTATAGTACTAACTTGTACTAAGTCACTTGAAGGCACTTGTTCTCCACTTCCATCCCCATTCCCTTTTTCTCCCCCCCGAGTCTCAACACGCACATCATCAGGCACTTACTCCCCAACCAAACTCCCTTTAGTAGCAATAAGCAACATGTTCTCTATTGCTTTCTTTTCACTTACATCCAATAATGTAGAATCAGTAGAGGCGAGAGAGGCGTTATCTGACGTTGATACAATATTTAGATCAAAAGTTGGAGCAGAAGGAGTAGTAGACACACCAGATGCTTCACCAAGACCAGTAATAGGCTCTTGGGCTACAGTTGCCTCCTCAACCCGCTGACTCAAAACCTCCGTTCCCTCTTCTCCGTCTACCAGTCCATTTTCTGCCATTTCTTTATATAGTAGAGGGAGAGGTTGTCGCGACAGACATCTTGGGTGTTTGATTTTTTCGGCTACGGTGGAACCAGAACTCGATGAAGTCAGAGAAGAGACAGTGAGTGGTGGTTGGTCGGAGATGAGGGTTTCACTGGGTGAAGGTTGAGACTCAGATTCAGGCTGTTGTGCTTTGTGAGATGAAGACATAGTAGGAATGACAGTGGTGACTTTAGGAGACTCTGTTGAGAAGACATGGTAATTGTATAGAGCAAAGACACAAGAAAGAGGGTTTTTTGAGAGAAGAGGAAAGTTGGCTTTGATGTTGACAGTTGTGAGAGAGATATGTCTTTTGGAGTTATCTAGAAGGAAGGAAGGACCGATTACAATTGGATGCAACGGACTGGGTAGTCGGGTCGATTTGTAACGGGTGTGATGTTTGGGCTTAAAAGGTGTGGGAAAAAGGGCGGACACATTTTAATAACGTGACACTTTTAACAATTTATGTACGAGTGTAAGAGGAACTACTAACCTAAGTCAAAGGAACCAGGTCCCCTGACTGATTTTTGCAAATATGAACCTTATCCTTCTACCAAATTGCAATGTCATTAGATGCTTGTTTGTCATGTAATTGCCATGCGTTTTTACCTGTAACGGTATAGAATTTAGTTAAAAGTTACCAGAAAACACTTTTTAGCAGTTGATCTTGCCATTCCTTCATAGCCAGTCATTGAGGAACCAGGTTCTCAGTTTAATTTGATTAGTCCCAACTCCAGTTGATTCTTTTCAAAATGCTATATGCTTAATGCTTTGGTGAAGATATCAACTACCTGGTCCTCTATTTGCAAAACTTCATGCAGATGAGACCCTTTTCAACATTGTCCCTGAGGAAATGATATCGCACATCAATGTGCTTTATCCTCTTATGTTGAACCGGGTTCTTTGCCATATTGAGAGCACTTGTGTTATCACACAATAGTGGCACATAGTCAGAGAACACACCAAAATCTTATAATTGTTGCTTGATCCACAATAATTGCGCACAACAGGAAGCAGCTGCCACATATTCAACTTTTGTAATGGTGAGGGCTACAAAATTTTATTTCTTTTTACCCCATGAAATCAAGCACGACCCCAAAAAATGTGCCATCCCAGATGTAATCTTTCTATCCACCAAATAACCAACATAATTTGCATCAGCATGCCCAATTTAGTCAAAATTATCTCTTGAGGGGTAATAGATGACCAGGTCCTGTGTTCCTTTGAGATACCTCAGAATTCTCTTAGCAGCTTTCAGATGAGATTCTTTTGGACTTAATTAGAATCTAGTACATAACGCCACATTAAACACAATGTTAGGTCTACTGGTTGTAAGATACAAGAGTGAACCAACGATGCCCCTATAAATAGTCTCATTCATATGGGAACCAGGTTCGTCCATGTCCAGACGAGTGGATGTGGCGATAGGAGGATCAATGGTCTTTGAACTTTCTATCTCAAACCTCTTTAGAAGCTATTTAATGTATTTATGCTAACTTATCATCGTTCCCCTAGAGGTTTGCTTAACTTTCAATCCTAGGAAAAAGTTCAGTTCCCCCATCATACTCATCTCAAACTCGCTTCCCATAAGTTTGACAAACTCCTCACATAAGGAATCATTTGTTGCACCAAATATGATGTCGTCAACATAAACTTGCACAATTAGCAGGTTCCTCCCTCTTTTCTTCAGAAAAGGAATTTTGTCAACTTTCCCTCTAGTAAAACCATTTTCTAGAAGGAACATGGACAACCTTTCATACCATGCATGATGGGCCTGTTTTAAACCATATAGTGCCTTGTCGAGCTTGAATACATGTTCAGGATGCTCATGACATTCAAATCTAGGTGGTTGTTTGACAAAGATTTCTTCCTTTAAATATCCATTCAGAAATGCACTCTTGACATCCATTTGGATCAATTTGAATTCCATATTAGATGCAAAAGCAATGAGAATTCTGATGGCTTCCATTCGTACAACTGGAGCAAAAGTCTCATCATAGCCAATTCCTTCTTCTTGATTATAGCCTTGAACCACCAACCTGGCCTTGTTTCTTGTTGTATTTCCAAACTCATCAAGCTTGTTTTTGAACATCCACTTGGTTCTAATAACAGTTCTATCTAAAAGTCGGGGAACCAGGTGCCACACACTATTCCTCTCAAATTGATGGAGTTCATATTGCATAGCACCAATCTAATCAACGTCTTCCAATTCTTCCTAGATATTTTTGGGCTCAATTTAAGACAGGAAAGCTGAGAAAGCAAACATGTTTCTTATCTTTGATCTAGTCTGAATTCCTAAATCCAGAGGGGTAATTACACTCTGGAGAGGATGTGAGCTTTTGTGCTTCCAGTTAGACACTTGAGTCTCATGGTGAGAAGACACAGGTTCCACCGTGTGGGATCCATCATTAGCATCCATGGAAGAGTGAGTGCCACTTCTTTGCTCAGCATCAGGAGTGCCTCACACTGCATCAGCAACGCTGTTTTCTGCTTCAGTTACTGTAATGGAGGAACCAGGTTCCTCTGAATCAGCTGAAGGTTCTGTTTCATCTTCTTCATTAGACTCATTGACCTGACTCGTCAGATCTGCCTTCCCTAGCCATATCAATGACTTCTCCAGGAACCTTTGAATGCTCTTCGTCTTGATCATTCTTATCATTAGAATATTTCCCACTTGAGTGGTGTGATTCATCAAAGATTACTTGTATGCTTTCTTCTACACATTGGGTTCTTTTGTCGTAGACCTTGTATGCTTTGCTTTGTGAAGAATATCCAAGAAAAATCCCTTTATCACTTTTGGCATCAAATTTTCTCAGTGCTTCCTTACCATTATTGAGAACAAAACATTTGCAACCAAATGTTCTCAGGTAAGTCAGCTTGGGTTTTCTCCCGTTTAGTAATTCATACGGGTCTTGTTTAGGAGGGACCTGGTCATGCACCTATTTATCAGATAGCAGGAAGTGTTCACTGCCTCAGCCCAAAAGCTCTTTGGTATATCACTATCAATTAGCATTGTCCTTATCATGTCTTCAAGAGTCTTATTTTTCCTCTCCATAACACTATTTTGTTGGGGTGTTCTAGGAGCTGAAAAATTATGACTTATACCATTTTTAGCACAGAATTCGTCAAATTTTGCATTGTCGAACTCAATTCCATGATCAGATCTTATGCTTACAACATTATGGCCCATCTTCACTTGAATCTGCTTCACAAAGACAGCAAAGACTGGAAAAGTTTCATCCTTGGTTCAAAGGAACAAGGTCCATGTGAATTTGGAGTAGTCATCTACAATGACAAAGATGTACTTCTTTCCTTCTCTGTTGCGCATCCTCATAGGTCCACACAGATCCATATGGAGAAGATCCAGTGGCCTTGAAGTGATTACTTCCTTCTTTGGCTTGAAGGAGGACCTGACTTGATTTTCTTTTACACATGCATCACACACCTTGTGGTCTTTGAACTTTGACTGTGGCAGCACACAAACCAGGTCCTTCTTGACTAGCCTGTTCAATAATGAGAAGCTTCCATGTCCCAATATTTTGTGCCACAGTTCAGCATCATTATCAATAGCACTCAAACATGTAAGATCCCCACTGTTTGGAGACTCAAAGTCAGCAACATAGATGTTTTTGAATCTTTTCGCCACCAGAACCACTTCACCAGTTACAGGATTTGTGACTGTGCAAGACTTTGATCAGAACTCCACTTTGTTTCCTTTGTCACAGATTTGAGAGACACTCAGGCTGTATTTCAGGCCATTCACATAATACACATTCTCAATTGAGTGAGTGAGTGTCTTCCCAATTTTTTCATCTCCCAGAATGTATCCCTTTTTTCCATTGCCAAAGGACACATTCCCACCTTGTAGGCTTTGAGTGAAAGGAAATCTTTAGTACTTCCAGTCATGTGTTTAGAGCAGCCGCTATCCATGTAGCATCTTTGACTGCTTCCTTTCACTATTCCCTGCACAAGGAGATCAAAGATTAGACTTAGGAACCCAAACAAGTTTGGGCCCCTTGTATTGAAGAAAAGGGCGAATTAAACTTCTTCTTGTCCAATCAGGCATCGCACGTTTATTAATCAAGGGACCAGGTTCCTTAGCAGTAGATACTTTTTTAATGAAAACTTTATTTTTCTGTTGGGATTAAAATCTAGCTTTACAGGAATCTTTGAAATGACCAGTGTTACCACAATTAGTGCAAAGTCAGTTATCAGGTACAGTAACATACTTGCTATATGGGTTGTAAGGAGACTTTTGCTTTTGGAACTCAATTCCCTGCATGTTCCCTCCGTTACTTTTATACATGGAGGTGATTGTGTCAGAGGACCAGGTCCACTTCAGATATTTATCTAGATCCTTTTTAACCCTGCTTAGATCTTTCTGAAGTTGTCTATTTATTTCAAGTTCAGCACACATACTCAATTTTACCTTTTTGAGTTCATTTTCAAGCTTAAGGTATGCCTCACTCGCCACTTCCTTTCCTTTTAAAGAGTTAATATAATTTTCTATTAAAGTTTTTACAGAAATTTTGTCCCTTTTTAATTCCTCTATTGTTTCCTTTAGATCCACAACTACTACCAACAAGTCATCTCTCTCATGTTCTACTTTTTCAATTTTCTCACTCAGAACATCATTTTCATTCTTTAAATCCTCAATGGTTTCTTTTAAATCAACAACTATGACCAATAAATCATCTCTTTCATGCTCTACCTATCCTAATTCCTTAGTTAAAGCATTTTTATCATTGATAAGGTTATGGTAAGCATCAATCGGGACATTAGCTAAAGATACAAGCTTCTTTTGAGAGTAAGATTTTAAATTTCTTTGAACGTCTAGAAAGTTTACCTCATCTTCATTCTCATCAGATTTTTCCATCAGGGCAAAAATGGAGTCATATTCTGCTGCTTCATTTTCAACCGCCATCATGGAGGTGTCACCTTGTTCATCATCGCCCTCAGATTCACTAGAGGAATATCCACGTGTAGCAAGAGCTTGTTTCATAACATTATCAGCGACATCTTTTCTCTTGAATTTCCTATTAGGAACCAGGTTCCTCTTGGTCGTCTTGTCTGTGTTGTGCTTGTAATGGTTCTATTTGTGGAGAGGACAGTCTTTGATGAACTGTCTTGGATTCCCGCATTTGTGATAGCAATCATAGCCTTTTGTTCAGCTAGAGCTGTCCTTTTTTGGAATACATCCATTTCTGCGAATCATTTTTTGAAACCTCAGTGTTAGATAGGCCATGTAAGCATCATCACCACTTGAGTTACTGTTGTCTGCTTTGAGAACCAAGTTCTTATCCTTTTTGGGTTCTTTTCTTTCATGGTCCTTCTTCTTCTTCTTCTTCTTCTTCTTCTTCTTCTTCTTCTTCTTCTTCTTCTTCTTCTTCTTCATTTCATAGGTCTTCAGATTTCCAATGAGTTCATCAATCGTCAGCTTTTGTAGATCTTTTGCCTCCGTGATAGCATTGACTTTGCTCTCCCAAGAATCAAGTAACACACTGAGTATTTCTATCACAAGTTTGTTCCTTGGAATGATCTATCCTAGAGAATGGAGCTCATTGATAATGGAAGTGAAACGAGTATGCATGTCCTGAATGGACTCATCATCCTTCATCTTGAGGAGTTCATACTCAGTGGTGAGCATGTCAATCTTTAACTGCTTGACTTGAGTTTTTCCTTCATGTGCGGTTTGGAGAGCCTTCCAGATCTCTTTGGAAGATTGACAAGCTGAGATTCTGTTGTACTCGTCTGGTCCAATACCACATACGAGGATCTTCTTTGCTCGGAATTTTTTCTCGATGGCTTTGCGATCGGCATCATTGTACTCCGTCCTTGCTTTTGGGACTAGCCCTGCTGTCTCGCCAATGGTCTTCATAGGGACAAAGGGTCCATCACAAAAGACACTCTAAAGCTCTGAATTTTCAGCCATGATAAAACCATGCATTCTTGTCTTCCACCAGCCATAGTATTGTCCATTGAATCTTGGTGGTATGTAGGTTGATTGACTTTCTTCAAAGCTTGGTGGAGCAGTCATTTAGATCATTTCTAGTTGTTAGCTTTATAGAAAGAACCTGCTCTGATACTAATTGATGTAAACTAAGAGTCCACCAAACTGTATAGAGAACCCGGTTCTCTATCAATTTCCACAGAAGACACACACAACAATAAGTAAATAACATAGCAGTATTTTACGTGAAAAACTACCAGCTCACGAGATTAAAAATCACGACCTATACTCGTAGGATTTCAACTTCACTAACCGAACAAATTTAGATTACAACCTATTGTAACCTAGGAATTAAACTCTTAATTCGTCACCTTCTTGCAATAACTCTATTGCAAGCCTCTTTGTAATAACTCCATTACAAAGTTCACCACTTTGACTAACTCTAGTCAAACACAAACACAAAGTTTATGGTTTATAAAGATATCCTACGAGATGCTTCTAACTAAGTTGAGTAGGAATTACAAGTGGATAACATTAACAAAGATACAACAATACTAAGGACACACAATGAACTCAATGCTGGGATCTAGTCATTTGTTCTGTTGCTACTTTATTCATCAAGCCTTAGAGTGAATGAAGGCGACTGCACACTTGAGAGGAAATTAATGTTTTAGGATTTTCAAGTATGTGCAATCCCTTGCCTCATGTTGGTAATATATGAGTGAGGTCATTGGTATGATGTAAGCAAGTATCCGGTACATAACATGCTTTAAAAGGTGACTACTACACTGTTGCGTGTGTAGTGCAACAGTGCAACAACTTTAACAGCTGTAAAGAGTTGACTTGTATTGTGACCGGAGGAACTGATAGCCATTAGTTCCCTCTGCTATTCCTTTGATTGATATCATTGGAACTTATGCGAGATCTGTGACTTGTTGTTTCGAGCACTTTGAGGCTTTGTATCAGGTTCCTTATCTGGTTCACATATGAAATTTTTTAAATCATCAAAACACAAAGGCACATAACTTATCAGACCAGTACTTTTTTCTTTACTAATTATCATTTTCAGAATATAACAAACACGAGCCCCTATATCAATTTTCTATTTCAAAGGAATTTGAATGAATATTAAATTTGCCAAATATGATAATGAAAAAAGTAAAAAGGTTTACAATTTAGAGGATAGATAAGATTTTGGCACAAATCACGTTTTGCTCCACTCTATGAGCTTAACAAAGAAAAAAAAAAGACTTTTTGCACGAGTCCCTATCGCGCCCCTTTTTCTCTCGAAAGCGGGTTTCGACATGTGATAACTCTTTTAAAGGGTATTAAAATAGAAGAGTCGTCACCTAACGATTTTTGAGGTGCGCTAGGGCTCCTATTCATGAATGACTCTGTTTGAACTAGTCTGTATTACCAAAGATTGGGTAAGGGCTCAATTTACCTTGAAGAGAAGGTATTAGGCACTCTTTGAGGTCTACAATTGTATGTCCCGACCGAAATTACGTTACGTGAGATTATCGGATTATAAATCTCCTATGTGATAAGGTAAGTGAAGGAAGACAGAAAATATAAGACAAATGTAAAGAAGATTTGTAGAAAAAGGAATTAAACTATATTGGCAAATGATTAGTACAAGTCTTTAGAGGTTACAAGAAACGACCTAATTTTTCTAAGTTAAAAAAAATAAAGGCGCGAACAATAAGCATATAAAGGGGGTTCCTAAGTTTTTTAGCCTAAAGGATCACCCCGTGCAACATAAATAATACTTCGCTACTCCCTTAGGGTAGGGGTTGCTCATATTATTTAGCGGGCACGAACTATCATCTCCTACTACCCAATTACTATGTTAAAGTTGTTTACCTAAAGCGTTCTAGTTGAATTCTAAACCGTGTCCTATGCGTGCACTATCTGTCCCATGCCTACGATCTAGGAGGCTTTGGACCTACTATTTGGGTGGTTCTAGACTTTACTTAGGGTGCTCAAAACGATAAAACTAGACGCACATTTAAAACATGTAGGACTACACATAAAGACAATAAATGGCTCAAGTTAGCCTCCACACATAAGCAACAAAAGCACGCTCACTTAGTGGCTTTTTGACCACTTCATGGGCTACCACGTGGGGGCCTTTGTCCCCACTTATTAATTATCCGCAAATCCTTAATTATATGGTTAATCTTTCATTAAACCAATAATTAACCAATTATTCACATAATTAAAAATTATCCCAAATTACTTAAAATATTGCTCATTTTTAGCATACCTTATACACCTCACTATCATGGCCATGTGGTACCTTGTAAGGTATTAGTCCATAATGACAGATTTTATATTAGGCAGTAGGCAATTTCAGAATCAAGGCATATTAGAGTCGTTAAGTCCTATAGACATGGATTCTATGTGATCCCAGTTCATGAAACATCTTACGGGCAGTGTTGCTATCAAATTTACAGATTACATATGTTATAAACCTATAGACATGATCTCTAAGTTATTTGTGCCATGGGGCAGCGAAACGCCATTAGAAAACTCGAAATTATTCGTGTTTGGTCCTATATGCATGTTTTCTAAACGAGTAACAGTATCCTATAGGCAGGTTCTCTAATAGTTGGTACTTAAACACAGATTCATCATGCATATTCCTATAGACATGTTGTCTAGGTGAGCAGTGTAATAGGAACAACAGAAGCAGTCGACTAGTTAATTAATTAAAGCCATATAGACATGGTATCTAGATGAGTATTAGCAAAGGCATGTATTAGTGCGATCTCATAGGCATGTTATCTAATAATCATATTGCAATTACATAACTAAGCAAATAGTTATTGACATTTGATTCCTATAGACATGCTGTCTAATGGCGCATAGAAGTAGACATGGGAGCAAGTAAAGCATTTATTCAAACAATATGCTTTTGATAATGTACGGGTATTAGACAAGTTGAGTAGGTGAAGTGTTCAATTTCCTATAGGCATGATTTCTATTAGTGAGTAGAATTAAAGCACATCAAACAAATAGCAAACAAAGCAAATAAGCCATATGGATAAGTTTTCTACCCATTTAGGCGAAAATTAAAGTATACTAATTCCCCAACCATTTGTTTACAAATTATTACAGACCCAATAAAAGAAAAATAAGCTCAAACATTACAAAATTGAAATGACTACGGGCCTAACAAATAGCGCATGCCCAACAAGAGATAACCCAGTACCGTCTGGGCCTTCAATAGGCTTATCCTTTACACGAGTAGCAAATCCAAACCCAAATTCAACTCAAACATTAGAATGTATCGAATGCACAGCTCAGGCCCACTCTTGGGCCCGTATCAAGCCCAGATATAAGCTCTACTTACTCAGAAGTTTGCAAATTAACAATCTAACTTCATAAACTAACGAATCACATATGACAAACATTTAAATGATTCTGGAACCTACTGACAGCAACTCCCAAGAAAGCATGATTTATAGGAAAATATATTTGCATATCATAAGTAAGAGTGACAGGATTGATTAAACAAAGAACATGAGAACTAGGAGAATCAGTAGGTCTTAATTTCAACATGGTAAGTTTGACATGGCAAACTAACAACACAGGTTCAATCATTCAGCAGGTGATAGCATGCTGAGCATAAACATAACATTAGAAGAGTTGAGGAGATATGCCACTTAGAGTTAACAGGGTAAGCATACCAGATACATACAAGATGAATATGCTAAGCTTTCCAAAGTGAGTTTAGAGAAATTTTAAAACTAGGAATCTAAGTCATGAAGGTCTAATAGAATTATAGTCAGAGAATGGCAATTACACATAGTAAACAAGCAAGTAAGCATGATATATAACAGCCAATAAGAATCCTAGTCATGCTGAGTATAACACAAAGATTCCTAAGTCCAAAAATATAATGGTAGGAAGACACATCAACTTGAGATCAAATAGAATAGACCAACTCCAGAACTTAAGCCAGTCAACCATGCATAATAATAGAAACTAAATGTATTGGGACTCAACTAGAAGCCTACGCAATACTAAAGAGTGCAGGATTGACCAAATACCACATTGAAGCTCTCAATAACAAGGCCACATGTTTGGTTAAAGCAATGAGACAACAATAGAGTTCATATAGATAAGGAAAATAATAAAGCCCACATAAAAGATTCAGTAGAGGGAGACTTATTCATGCTCCAGGCAGGCAGTAATCCCCTAGGAGTTTCAGTGCAAGTATTCAGATTGGAATATGAAAAGGATGCGGTATTAAATAGTGAATGTAAGAAATTAAGGATATATAAACATAAGAACTTCAAAAAAGTATCACAACCTAGAAATCTTCTAAATTCACTACACTGATTGAACACATGCTAACTTATACAAGTTCAGGTGAAGGATTACATGAGAAACTCAAAGCAAAGGTTGACACAGTATCATATTGGCTTTGAAAAAGTCCACATAACATGGATATTCAGAAGCATGAACACAAACAGGGAAGAAACATAATTGCGAGAGTTTGAACACTTACTAATTAATAGATTTAACAAACAAACAGAGGAGAAAACCAAGTGTCAATAACTGCTTGAGTATTAGTAGCAAAGAGAGAACAAATGAGACCCCAAACCCTAATGCATCAGAGTTCACAAGAGCCTCAAATGGGGCCCGAGCAGTGCTCGTACTAGGGTTGTCGATAGAGAGAATTTCGGTGGCCTTGGCTTTCAGCCTACCACAACCAAGAGTGTAGAAAGTATAGAAAAGTAATAGTTGAGAGAGTAACAGTAGTGGTAGCAGTAGGTAAGTCTTATAGGAGAAATAGGGATGGGGGTTTATATAGTAGTTAAATAAAATGAGTAAACAAGGAAAGAAAATTAAGCAAACATAAACAAGGAAAGAAAAATATACATGTAATCAATAAAGTAATTGGTGAGGAAAGAAATCAAACTCCAAACCTTAGTAAGGGTTCAAGGCTTAAAATCGGCCAACTAGTGTGAAGAATCAGGCCTTTCTTCATGTATATGAACGAAATACTGTTCAAATCTCAAAGATTAAGGTCGATTCCAGTCTGATCTAGGAGATGGTACTTGCCAAATTTGGGCAAGTACCTAAGTAATACCAAAAACGCATGACCAATGGCAGAGGACCATAGATATGGTAAGCGAATAATGGAAGAATCCCATTATCAATGGGATTAGGAGAGGGATTTAAGGGGGAGGCGGCTAGGGTTCTTCAGAGAGAACACAGAGGGGCTGAACGGGGGGAAGTGGGTCTCTAAGGTTAGGGGTGAAGGATATAAGGAGAATGAGGGGTTTATTATAGGTCGTTGATCATTTAAGATCAACGGCCAAGATCGAAGGGGAAGCGGGACGGGTTATTCAACGGGCGTGACCGGGTGTAGTAAAGGGTCATTTGTTTTGGGCTGCTGAGAGGTGAGATGATATGGGCTTAATGTTTTGGGCCTTGAATTTGTCCCAAAAAAATTGGCCTGTTTTGGGCCAACTCTTGAAACCCTCCAAAATTAATTAAAAATAAATTATTAAAACATCTAATAAATAGTAAAAATATTATCTATGCTGTAAAAAAAGTTTAAAAATAATAACTCAATATTATAAAAATATAAAATGCTACTTTGGTATAAATAATCTAATAAACGCAATTATTGGTAGAATATATGCTATTATTGTAAATAGTAAAGATAAAATAGAAAAAAAATACAAATATATTATGTAAAAAGAGATAAAATATTATAAAATACATAATGGAATAGAATGATAAATTGGATGATTAAAACACCTTAACAAATAATTTAAAGGGATAATTAATAAATATTTAAACAAATTAAATGCAAAAAATCAACTTTAAAGCTTTAAAAACTATAGAAAATGCTTATATAATTTCTGTAAATTGAATAATAATGCAAAATAATATTTTAAAAATATATGGAATACTTTATAAAATATGAGAGCAAAATTGGATATCAACACTCTCCAAAAGCACTCTTTAGAATCTTTTTATTTTTATGTTATTTTTATAAAGCATATCATAAAGGGTAAAATCAAAATACCAAAATTAAAGAGTTTACAAATATGAAAAAAAAATACTGAATCATATAAGCACATGAGAGAAAATGTGATGCATGTGGGTGCAAGATTGAACTTTTTGAATCAAGCTGCTCAAGATGCTCCTGCTCCAAAGGCCAATTCCCACACTTGAACCACGTGTCGTTAATATAAAGAAGTATGTTAGAAAGACGAAGAAAACAAAGTAGTAGGAAGTGTGCTTACTCCACTTTGGAAGTTCGTATCTTCTGACCGTCTTTAGACATGCCTAAAATATTCTTTTGCGGTGTTGGTAATCTGTACAGTTGGCTAACTTTGGATAGATTAATATGTTTAGGGTCCTTATTTCTTTTTAAAAGAATTATGGAATCCTACATTAGAAATGAATGGGTTCCTTAGACTCTTTATATGGCTTGGGAGCTCCTAACCCTTTAAACTAGCTTTTGTCAGTTTTCTTTTGATATCTTGTACATGTTATTTGAATAGTAAGTATCATGACTTGAACCTCGTCACTACTCCACCGAGGTTAGTTTTAATATTTACTGGATAACGACTATGGTATATTCATACTATGCTTCTGCATATTCTTTATGCAAATCCTGGTACTTCGGATCGAGCTGATCGTTAGGAGGCGTGCTAGAGTTTGCTGGAGATTTCAAGGTATCCCTGTTGTTCCGTTTGCAGGCCTCGGGGTCACCTTCTTTACTTTATTTTCTGTTGTTTATGTATTCTAAACAATATTGTACTCATCGAGACTTGTTATGTATTCCATGTAGAGCTTATGACTCAGTATTATCGGGTTTTGGGATGTTGCTTATTGTATCCATGTTGGTAGTATTATCATATTTTGCGGTTTTTATTAAATTTAAAGTTATTATATTTTGATTGACGTCAATGTGTGATAGGTTTACCTGGTCTTAGAGATTAGGTGTCATCACGATCACTATGGTGGAATTTTGGTTTGTGACATGATGCAAAACTAGTTAAGCAATTTGCTTATTCTACGTCACAAACCAAGTTTTACTGCATGCCATATAAGCTAATTTTATTGCTTTGCTTATATTGGAAAGAAACAATGAAAAAGGCAGCTAAATTACGATATTTCAATTGACTAATGGGGTGCTAACTGGTTGTAGTATTCGAAGTGAAATCTCAAACAAATATTAACATCCCCCCCCCCCCCCCCCCCCAATTTCTACAAACTTATGATCACTCAGTTAAATGTTATTTGGAAATCTCAAACTATATTATATAATTAATTAGATTATATTGTATAGCATTAGATTAAACGATTTTATGCCTATAACCAATATAAGCGATAATATTTTTAAGGGCTTGAGGGTGAGTCTTAGTATATTTTGACTTATTATGATATTTTATTGAGGGTAAGACGATGGGTTCAAGTCCCGACATACCATGATAATATAAGACATTGGGCTTGAGTCCCGACTTATTATGGCCTAACACGCCTTTGTATGAGTAAGGTATTGGGCTCAAGTTCAATACAACATATTGATGATATAGTGATAATTAACGCAAAAATATTGTGCTTTTGATGAAAAATCATCAAGTTTATCCCACTTGATTTGCTTCATAGCAGTATATATAATAAGTCTGAATGAAGACAAGTGGTTGAACGAATGAACGTGTGCATGGCAAATAGCAAAATAATAATTCTGAAGGTGAGTTCTAAAGTTACATTGAAAAGATTGAACTATTTCAGATCCGTGCGGGTACACTTGGTAAAAATTTGTACAATACGGGTATAACTTCAATGTTGCCCCAAAAGTGGGTATATATGAAAATGCCCTTAAACAAGTAACGTGTAAAATGAAGGGATATTTAGACAAATAGTCATTCGGATTCACTATTAACATTTCATAGTCGGCATACATAGACTATATATTGATTATATAGTATACACTATTACATACATATTATTATCACGAACCAAAATTTGTCTGGTTGTGATGGCACCTAACCCAACCCGCTAGGTAAGCCAAGTAACATTCAACACAACTCAAATGAGAATAATAAGAGTAAATGAGTAAACTAACTGAATTTCTTTATAAAATTTCAAGGATTGGTAGTACAATTACAAAGCCGGTACGAAATAAATACATCATCTGCTCGAAATATATATAAACGGATTTTGCAATTCTAAAGCTACCAAAGAAAAGTGGCAACTATATCTGGAAAGCAGGAACATCTTTAATGCCAGCTCCCTCCTTACACATCAACATCAGCCCCAAGATCTGCATGCAAGGTGCAGAAGTGTAGTATGAGTGCAACCGACCACATGTACTCAAAAAGTAATAAACCTAACCTCAAGTGAAAAGCAGTGACGAGCTCGGAAGAAGGTCAGATCCCAATACCAATGGCCAATAACAATAACAACACGGGATATAATGATGACAGTAACAACAAATAGCTCAAAGGAATTAACATGCTCAGCTCATTCATAGCTACGGGAAAGTAGACATGCCTTTTAAGTATAGCAGTCAAGACCAAATTTTACCACTGAAATTAATTAAACATGTGTTTATCAAAACAACTGTGTTTTCCTAATTTACAACATTGGATAAAACTTTTCGTTTACCAAATAGCATGAGGAAAGTACATCTCTATGCCTACATGTCAAATATACGTGTCATGTCATCAAATATCATATTATTGTCCATCATGAGGAAAATGCATCTCTATGCTTACATGTCAAGCATGCATTTAAAATGAATGATATCACGGTGGTATCCCTAGCTGTCCTTACTCTCAACGTACTCAAGTTGTCTGCCTCAAATGCCCACTTCATCACACATACACACCCAATCACTCAGCACTGTACGGGTGCCTGGCATCAATGCCCCTCAATAAAGCATGTGTATATATATCACTGTGTATGCGCTCACTACTGTATGCCAGACTCCGAACGGGCGGATCCTGCCCAAGCGCTAATCAAAAGCCAATATGGCTTGTTGCGGCGTGCAGCCAGATCCATAATAATAATAATAATAATAATAATAATAATAATAATAATAATAATAATAATAAATAAATAAATAAAAAAAGCCAATAATGCCTATTGCGGTGTGCATCCCGATCCACAACAACAACAACAACAACAACAACAACAATAATAATAATAATAATAATAATAATAATCAATCCAGTATGGCTTGTTGTGGCGTGCAGTTCGATCCACAACAACACCCTGAACACGGCTCTAAGGCCCATCTCAGTCATCAATCTTTCAAGTCTCAAAAGCTCACAATCTCATACAACTCAACCCAACAACTCCATATACGGAAAAAACAATTATAACATATAACGTAACAATGAATGATGAATAGAGATTGAGATATGATATGCAATGAAGAACTATGACTGAGTGTACAATTACAGTTAAATCAGATAACTCAAGAAAACATAAATAGCCTTATTAAGTCTCAACCGAATAAGCACATAGCCTAAACATGATTTCTAACATGAATCACAACTCAAGTAATAAAACAGGTAGGAAAAAATACGGATATATCAGGATATGATAACAGAACAAGTCTGGTACCAGTCTAAAAGTCATCTTGAATCATGATTACCCCGGTGCACGCCAACGCGCCCATCACCTTGCATGTGCGTCACCTCAACACATCACAAATAACAAGGTTCCCAGGGGTAATTACCCTCAATTCCAAGTTTAGAAGTGTAACTTACCTTGTTCAAGCCAAATCAAATACCGAACAAGCCAAACAATACTCTAGAAATGTCATCTCGCACGAATCATCCTCCAAAACGGCTTGAAACTAGCCAAAACCAACGCAATAACATCAAATAATGCCAAAGAGAGAAAACCCAAACGATAAAGGTCGAATCTTTAATCAATTACTCAAAGTCAACCAAAAAGTTTACATCGGGCCCGCACCTCGGTACCCAACAAAATTTATAAATTCCGACAACTCATTCAATTACAAGTCCAACTATACTAATATCATGCAAATCTGACTCCGAATGAGTGTTCAAATCTCAAATATTCACTTTAGAAAGATTTAGACAAAAAGAATCGCAATTCTCTTCTAAAATCATCAATCAAATGCTAAAATCGAAGATGGAATCATGGAATATAATAAAAATAAAGTGAAAAATACTTACCTCAATCCATGTGGTGAAAATCGCCTCCAAAATCGCCCATATTTGAGCTCCATAACTGAAAATGTGATAAAATGACCAAAGCCTTCGAAATAGAGTACTTTATACAGTGCTCCAGGGGTACACTTCGCGAACGCGGAAGAAACCTCGCGTTCGTGAAGCACAATTCACTTCCCACAGAAAACTCGTACAGGTAACAACCCTCATATCAAATAAAACCTTGTTCTAAACCTTCGTACACTACCAATGATGAATGAAACACGCAAAAACTCATAACCACTCATCAGATCAACTAGTGGTGGAGCTCTCTCACCCGATAAGAACCATAGCCAAATTCTAAACCGATTAATGGCATTATTCTTCCAAACATACCATAATCAAATCCGATAGCACCCATCCTAGGTCCAATGATCTCATCTCATCAAATACAAGTTGCTATACTGACATGCTACACTAATACATCCCAAAGCCACAAACCGTGTAATCCGTGCGCTAATAACAACAACTCAAATGTACCCAAAAATGAAAAAGTGACTCAAATGAGAGAACCGTCCTGCAAGCTCAACAGATATCTCTATGAGTGCAATGCTACAAACCCATCACCCAAAGGAGAACCAAGACACATGAAATCTATTCAAAGGATCATTTCCCAACATAACTCTGTTGTGATGCATGACCCATCCAAACCCGGTCCACATGAAATACCTCAAGTCACAATGCTCAAAATAAACAACCATACGCAAATCAACAACGACCACACGAAATGCATGACCATAACCATGGAGAAACGGATAGCACAATATGCCAAAAATAAGAAAAGATCATAACCAAGGCGCAATCAACCATTCAACACCCCAAGAACCATCTTGCTCGAATTTCCGCCATAAGGCCCAAACAGAAACACATCATGTGTGTAAATAGTCAACAGTCTCACAACCCATTGCAGGATAGAAGAGTAATACATGGAACCCAACATATACGAACAAGATCAACTCTATTCGATGATGCATCCTTCAACAATAGTTATGCTGAGTAAACAAACTGACCCGATGTAGCATACACATCCTCATTAGGCCTACCAATGGGCCTCCAAATCAACTCCAGTCATCTGCCATTAGATAGATACCCTCCAAAAGGCCACAACCACCTAGCCATAACACATATTAACCTTCATAATCCGCAACCAAGAAACAATATGTCTTTGAGAACTCCCATTCTCCAAATCCTTGGAATACCAGAGTCACTATATCTGATCCTTACTCGACCACTCAAGTGACTGACACATCCTTCCATGAGAAATACTTCCATAGTTCTTCCGTTCCACATAGAAAAATCATCACATCAGCATTCGATCAACCAAGCAAGTACTGTAATACCAATGAAGCATCCGTAAGTCAAAACACAATGTGCCTTCCGAAATGCGCACTCTTCTCGGGTGATACCAGATAGTGCCAGCATTCTTCTAAACATCAGAAAATATCCATACTGTCTAGAACTCATGACCTCCCCGTCGAAACTGAACCGCAAACTTGCACATGCAAATCTCAATCTCATACGACACACCTCATCTATCATGCCATCATATGAAAATAAGAGAATCTCATTATAAACTCTTAGTGACAAGTAGGATATATACTCAATCAGTCAGAAACCTTCCACTTGATCCCATTCAAGAGAAAATCACAGCACGCAACAAACTCCCCCGTGCCTGTAGAGGACATCCATCTCAAGTCATGGTAGAAATCATCGAGAACTCTAGTAAACCCTTTGCACATAACAAACCATCAGAACTAAATTCCTCTAGCTCGACCAAGTCACGCACGCTGCCAAGCCCAAGAGTATTTCCACAAGACATCGGTAAAACCTCAGCTCGTCACAGGAACCAAAAGAACCGATCAAACCATTACAATAATGATCCAACCTACTACTATAATGTCCAATTTTCTTTGAGTTCCTTCTAAATTGCCTTCAAGTTAACACTTCTCCTTGCCACTGCACTACAACCCTTAACCCAATGCTCACCACAAGAGATCTTAGCATGAAACCACATCGCCCTAAAGCCCATAAGTCGTTGTATTCCCTCTTAAGCACCCCAAAAGTACCACAACTGAGACACCCACTCCGAAGAGACCTTCTATGAATCTAAAGTTGTTTCTTTAACCTCTCTGATACTAAAACATAGAACCTCTAACGATACAGATATATTGCAAGTCCCAACACCATCCAATGCAAATCTCAGATCTCATCCATATACAAATTCAAAAATTCATCAAATACCATATATGAATCTTGGACCCATTAGAACCTTCTCGAGAGTTATCCAGCCTACTCTAATCTTAACTGCACCGCCAAAACGAGTTGAACGACCTGCGCTTCATTAACATGCAAAGACCTGAATGAGTGCTCCATATCTCTAAGCAACCGAGTGAATCCTTACTCCACACACACTACCTCCACCACGAATAACAAACTCGTTAGTATTCCCATAAAGTATAGTATATCACGCATCCAACAATTCCCTTACTCAAGTCATCCTCAAAGCCAACCTCTTCAAGTCACAACTGATCCTCAAATATGCCTTAGACCGAAATCAACATAACACATAACCATGCAATCTGATCGTCGATGGAAGACTCCCTCACTTGGCTCAAAGCCATAGAACATAATATCCGACGATCCCACAATGTCCTTACTCCACAACTGACATGCTCCCACTCTATAATTCAGCTAAATCCTCAATAAGCTCTTGTAATACAAATTGTAAGATACCTCAAATCATCTACTAAGCTCACATTCATCCTCGTAACAGTCAAGTCAACTTCCTCAAGAAATTCAAACTTAAATTGCAATATATATGGCCCACTGATAGAAAGGAACTCTCCACACAAACCTCACAAGGATCACACATTTGTAGACTACCCCCAGGAGATATCCCACCTTCTTAGCCTCACACTGGCATTTTTCTACTCCCTACCATGGTCACAACCACTATGCAATCGCTAAACTTTCCCGAGTCTAAGCTCGTCAACAAAACATAAGAATACATTTCATTCCACAAACGAACAACTAAGAGATCCCTAACACACTCGTAACTCAGGACTAACAACTACTATTTATTTACCCCTTTTTAACATTTAAAACAAAAGTTTTCCTTTTAAAAGAACAAAATAAGTAAGATCTCATGCATCCGTAACTACTCTTTTCTTAACCAAAATACCAGCATAATAAGTACATCCACTGTAGTGATAAAAATTATAAGTACAATATTACATAAATGCTAAAAGTCCCCAAAACCCGGCTCCACAAGTATATGAGCAATCTAGAGAATATACAAAACTACCACAACTATTGTCTGAAAGTGATAGACAGAAATAATAAATAAGGTAGAGGTAGACTCCGGTGCCGCAGATCGTAGCAAGGCAAGCAGCTCACCACTAAGTCTCCGTAGATGATCGGCTACGCGCCAGCTTGACCACTGGTAGTACCTGTCTCAGTACTTGTACATCAATGCAGAAGAGTAGCGTGAGTATGGAAAACAACACGTACCCAGTATATATCTCGTCTAACCTCGAAGAAGTAGTGACAAGGGGTCGACTTGACACTTACTAGAAGTCAATTAATAATATAAATACAGAAAATAGACATGGTGAGTGTACAACAAGTAGCAATAAGAAAATAAAAGTAACTACAGTAATTCCACACAGGAGTCCATGTAAAATTACTAAACATATCATAATCAGTCGTGAAGGCGACAACTCAAATGTTACCAAACCCAATTCAATTCCAATTATTAAGCACGAAGCTGCCGAGGCAAATGGCCTGATCCCATATGAATAGTGGTACTCAGTACTGCCGAGACGAACGACCCGATCCCATAAGAATAGTGTTACCATCTTGCCGAGGCGAACGGCCTGATCCCATAAGAGTAATTTATGTACCGCTGAGGCGAACGGCCCGATCCCATAGGAGTAGAGAAGTTTACCTCATTCACGGAAGCACTTGCGAGATGAGAAGACACAGATTTATAGTTTATCAAGCATTTCCCAATTTTTCTAAAGTAAGAAACTAAGTCGATATCTCAAATTTAAATTCTCAGTATCAGTCCTAATCAAGAAAAATAATACACATGATAGGCAAAAACAGTACAAATAAAGGCATGATGTGAATCTAAGTCTACCTGGACATATCATGAAATGTAGCACGTACGGACTTTCGTCACCTCGTGCGTATGTAGCACCCCACAACTAGTAGCACATGACAATAATATACCTAAGGGGATAAGTTCCCTCTTAAAAGGTTAGGCAAGAGACTTACCTCGATTCCAAATCCTCAATCCGGCTCTTCAACCCCACTAGAACTCTTTAAACGATGCCGATGACTTTGAAACTAATCAAAAGTCGTATAAACTAAATAATATATGCTCGAAAGTTCGTAATTTAGCTATTATAGTAGTTACCCAACCCAATTTGGAAGATTCATCAAATTCACCCCCGGGCCCACTTGCCCGTATTCCGAAAATTTTCGAATATAAATGTTACCCATGACTTTATGAACTCAAATATATAATTTATTCAAATTTCCATCATCAAATCCATGATCAAATCCCAATTTTACTTAAACCCTAGGTTTTTCACAAAATCTCACAAGTTTCACTAATTTTTCATGTTTAATATACCTATAATCTGTGTATTTAACTTAAAAATGGGTGGAGTTTACTCACCTTGTGATGTTGATGAGAATCCCCCTCAAACGTGCTCTCAAAGTCACCCAAGACCAAGTGAAAGTGGGGGGAAAATAGCCTAAGTCCCGAATTAAATACACTCACTGACCAGCGATTATCGCACCTGCGGCCACTCGACCGCATCTGCAGTTGCGCGGGTGCGGCCCAAAGATCGCATCTGCAAACAGCCCCCGCCTACATTATTTCCACTTCTACTTACAAGGAACCGCTTCTATGGGTTTTCACCGCTCCTGCGCGCACGCATCTGTGGACCAAGTCCGCTTCTGTGCCCCCAGGCCCCCTTGGCCATTTCCGCATTTACGGCCTTTCCTCCGTATCTGCGACCTCGCAGGTGCGGAATATTCCTCGCACATGCATTCCCAGGCCATCTCCACAGACCTCGCACCTGCGACGATCCCACCGCACCTCTGTGATCGCACCTGCGGCCACACCCTCTGCAGGTGCGATGAAACCAGACTTTAAGCAGCAACATCAACTCTCCAAGTCCAAGTTCCAATCCGTTTTCAATCCGAAACTCACCCGAGGCCCTCGGGACCCTATCCGAGTATACCAAAAATTTTCAAAACACATAACGGACCTACTCGAGGCCAAAAATCACATCAAACAACATCGATTTTATGAATCGCAACCCAATTCAAGCCTATTGAAACTATGAATATTCGACTTCCAAAACCTCGCCCGAATCATGCCAAAACAACACTGATTGACCTTAAATTTTGCACATAAGTCATAAATGACATAAAAGACCCATTCCAAATTCCGGAATCAAATTTCGACCCCGATATCAATAAAGTCAACTCCCGTTCAAACTTCTCAACCTTCCAAACCTTTAACTTTCTAACTTTCACCAATTCAAGGCAAAATGACCTACGACCCTCCAAATCAACATCCGGACACGATCCTAAGTCCAAAATCATCATGCAAATCTATTGAAACCTTCAAATCCTAGTTCCGAGATCGTTTACTCAAAATATTGACTCAAGTCAAACTTGGCCACCTTAGGCCACTATTAAGAAAATAAGTGTTCCGATTTCAACCCGAACCCTTCCAAACCTAAACCAACCATCCCCGCAAGTCATAAGACAATAAAAACACATATGAGGAATCTTAATTAGGGGAACGGGGATCTAGAAAGCATAATGATTGGTCGGGTCATTACATTCTCCACATCTTAAACAAATATTCGTCCTCAAACGGGTCTAGAATCATGCATGGAGTGCTGAATAAGTGCGAATATCTGCTCCTCATCTCCTCCTCGGTCTCCCAAGTTATTTACTCGACTGGTTGACCCCTCCACTGGACCTTTATGTATCAATCTTCTTGGACCTCAACTGGCGAAACTACCTGTCAACAATGTCAATTGGCTCCTCCTAATAACCCAGACTCTTATCTAGATGAACCGTGTTGTAATCTAATACATGTGACATGTCGGCACGGTACCTCCGGAGCATGGACACATAGAAGACCGAGTGAACTCCGATAGACTGGGAGGCCAAGAAAGCTCATAAACAACCTCCCCAACTCAACTCAACACCTCAAATGGTCCAATAAAGCTTGGGCTCAGCTTGCCTTTCTTTCCGATCCTCATGATACCCTTCATCGACGAGACTTTCAAGAGAACCTTCTCGCCCACCATAAATGATAAGTCACACGCCTTTTGATCCGTGTAAATCTTCTGTCTGGAATGTGTTGTGCGAAGCCGCTCCTTAATCCACTTTACCTTCTCCAAGGCATCCTTCACTAAATCAGTGCCATATAACTTAGCCTCGTCGGGGTCAAACCATCCGATGGGCGAACGACATCGCCGACCATATAAAGCCTCAAATAGATCCATCTCGATGCTAAACTGTTAACTATTATTGAAAGTAAACTCCGTCAAGGGAAAGAATATATCCCACTGCCCTCTGAAGTCGATAACATATGCTCTGAGCATATCCTCTAGAATCTGAATTGTCCGCTCCGACTGCCCGTCTGTCTGTGGATGAAAGGCTGTGCTGAGCTCTATTGGGGTACCCAACTCGCTCTGTACTGCTCTCCAGAAATGCGAAGTTAACAGAGGGCCTCTATCTGATATGATAGAAATAGGCACACCATGCAATCGAACAATCTCCTGAATGTAAATCTGGGCCAGTCTCTCTGAGGAGTAAGTAGTTACCACCGGAATAAAGTGCGCCGACTTGGTCAGCCTATCAACAATGACCCAAATGGCATCAAACTTACTCAACATCTACGGCAACCTAACAACGAAGTCCATAGTGATGCGCTCCCACTTTCACTCCGGTATAACCATCTGCTAGAGTAGGCCACCTGGCCTCTGGTGCTCATACTTGACCTGCTGGCAATTTAGACATCTCGCTACATACTCAACTATGTCCTTCTTCATTCTCCGCCACCAATAATGCTGCCTCAGATCGCTATACATCTTCGTATCACTTGGATGAATAAAATATCGAGAACTATGCGCCTCCTCTAGAATTTTCTCCCTCAAGCCATCAACATTAGGAACACATAGGCAACCCTAGAGTCGCAGAACACCATCGTCACCGATAGTAACCTCATTGGCACCACCTTATAGTACCATCTCTCTGAGAACCAACAAGTGCGGATCATCGTACTAACGAGCCTTGATGCACTCAAGTAATGAAGACTGAGCCACAACACATGCAAGAACTCGACTGGGCTCTGAAATATCCAACCTCACAAATATACTAGCTAAGGACTGAATGTCCAAAGCCAATGGTCGCTCCTCTGCCGAAATGAATGCCAAACTACCCATACTCTCGGCCTTTCTGCTCAAGGCATCCGCAACCACATTCGCCTAGCCTAGATGGTAAAGGATGGTAATATCATAGTCCTTCAGTTACTCAAGCCACTTGCACTACCTCAAATTATCTATTTAAACAAATACTGCAAGCTACGATAATCGGTGTAAACCTCACAGGACACCCAAAAGACATAATGCCTCAAGATTTTGAGAGCATGAACTATCACAGCCAACTCTAAATTATGCACGGGTTTTTTCTTCTCATGGGGATTCAGCCGACGTGAAGCATATGCAATAACTCGCCCCTACTGCATCAATATGCAACCCAAGCCAACACACAAAGTGTCATAATACATGGTATAAATCCCTGATCCGGAGGGCAACACTAACACTGGTGTTGTAGCCAAAGCGGTCTTGAGCTTTTGAAAGCTCGCCTCGCAATCATCAGACCATCTGAATGGAGCACCCTTCTAGGTCAATCTAGTCAAGGGTGTTACAATAGACAAGAAGCCCTCCACAAACCGACGATATTAACCTGATAACCCCAAAAAACTCATGATCTTGGTCACTGTAGTGGGACGAGGCCAACCTTGGACTGCCTCAATATCCCTGGAATCTACCTTAATACCCTCACCTGATACAACATGCCCCAAGAAATCCACAGAATCCAACCAGAACTCGCACTTGGAGAACTTAGCATAAAGCTTCTGTTCCCGCAAGGTCTGGAGCTCTAACCTCAAATGCTGCTTGTGCTCCTCCATACTACGCGAGTAGATCACTATGTCATCAATGAAGACAATGACAAATGAGTCAAGATACAGCCTGAACACTTGCTTCATCAAATCCATAAATGCCACCGGGACGTTAGTCAAACCGAAGGACATCACTAAAAACTCATAGTGGCCATATCTAGTCCGGAAAGCTGTCTTCAGAATATCCGAAGCACGAATCTTCAGTTGATGATACCTAGATCTCAAGTCAATCTTAGAGAACACCTGGCACCCTAAAACTAGTCAAACAAATTATTAATGCGTAGTAACGGGTACTTATTCTTGATGGTGACCTTGTTCAACTGGCGGTAATCAATGCACATCTGCATACTCTCATCCTTGTTCTTCACAAACAATACTCGGTGCTCACAAGGCGACATGCTGGGTCTAATAAATCCCTTCTCAAGAAACTTTTGAAGTTGTTCCTTTAACTCTCTCAACTCCTTGGTAGCCATACGATAAGGCAAAGTAGAATTAGGTTGGGTGCCTGGAACCAAATCAATACCGAAATCGATATCCTGATCCGGTGGCATACCTGGTAGATCAGCAGAGAATACTGATGGTAGGATATAATCTCGTATTTTATTCATTTATTTCTCTCTAATTCACTGCACTTTAGTTGTGTTTGAGCTTTAATTGGTAGTGTTTTGCACTGATTGTGTGTTTTATGCCTTGTAGGAATAATGCCAAGCTATGTAGATGTTGTGGAGCTAATTTGAGCTATTTGGAGCTTTGAAGTATGAGTAAAATCCCAAGGGATTAAGACGGGATCGTGTTCGGGGGTCGAAGACCAAGTTTGGATGTCAAAAATCAAGCAAAAATCCGTACTCTAAGAAAACTCCACAACCGCGACACGTGGTGCGCCGCGACTGCCCAAATCCTACTGCCTGTCAATTGTTGAGCTCTCTAGATTTCCCCACTAATGCCTCGCATGGCGTGTCACCCCATGCGGCGCACATGTGTAATGTTTACAAAGCCAATGTCCTATTTCGGCTAGGAGAAGGTAGTTTTATCTGGGCCCGACCCTACTTGGTATAAATATATGAAAAATATTATTTTCTAGACTTTGGACATACTTTGGACCTAAGGAGGCTAAGGAGGAGTTGGAAGAACACAAGCACAAGGATTTCATCATTCCTTCCTCACTCAAGACTCGAGTTTGGATCGAATTTATGTTTTCATATACTTTTATTTTATTTGTGATGAATTTCTCCATGTCTATGGATTAGTTCTATTTAGGGTTTGATGAATTTGGTGTACTGCTGATTGTTTGTGTATTATAACTCTACTTTTATGTAATTGAATCATTTTTAGATGAATTAATTGTTGCATCTATATTCACTAGTTCATGTAATCGAGAGAGGCATAACTTGTGATATCTTTGCATTATATCGTTGGTTGAGTTCATTAATTCTTCTTAGTAATCGAAAGAGGCTACTTGAATCATTGATTAAACCTAGTTAGGATAATAATCGAACGAGATTTTCCTAAAGACCAATCCACTACGCATTCTTGCATATCTTTACGTGCTTAACTTGGTTCATCTTGTGAGGTTAAGACTTAATCGAGAGAGGAGTTTTTTCTGAACGTTTGAAATAATAATCGAGTGAATTTGAGAGACTCACTTGAACATTAGAAGTGAATTATCTAGAGTTAGATCTCAAACAATTATCTTGCACATATCCTATCATCTACTCCCATTGATAACCTCCTTTGTTTATTCCTTATTTTGATTGTCATTAGTCAATAGCCTTAGATTCTTAGTTAATTTTAGTTAGACATCCTATCAATCTCAATTAATGATCATCTTGGATAGCAACCAAGCTAGAAACTACGAGAATACTATTTAAATCTAATTTTTGTGGATACGATATTATATTATACTATATTTAATTAGCGAGCAGAATTTAAGTGTGTATTTTGCACTCGTTAAATACATCGGAAAACTCTCGTACCACCAACACTGAATCTAACGCGGAAGTCTATGCATTAGTATCCCGAACAAAGGCCAAGTAGGCCAAACAACCCTTCTCGACCATATGTCGAGCCTTCAGAAAAGAAATAACCCAGCTGGAGGTACCGACAGATGAACCCCTCCATTCTAATCTGGGCAACTCAGGCATCGCTAAGGTAACAGTCCTGGCAGCAATCAAGAATGGCATGGTTAGGGGACAACCAGTCCATGCCCAAGATAACCTTGAAGTCAACCACATCAAGCAATAAAAGATCTGCTCTGGTTGCATATCCATAAAAAGACACCGCACAGGATCGGTAGACCCGATCCAACACAATAGAATCACCCACTGACGTGGACACATATAAAGGAACGCCCAAGGACTCCCGAGTGTAGCACTCCTCAAATCTATAGAAGTTTAAACACTCGCTAAATATAGAATTAATTTATTCTTTCTTAAATTATACTTCTATTATGAATTTAAACCCTTGTGATTGATTTTTGAGTTACTTCTCTATTATAAAGAATTGGATATACAATTAGGAGAATATTAATAATTTTAATATTAGTAATTTTTAAAAGTGGGTATCATTAATTATTAGTTAAGGAAAAACAAAACAAAAAGAGAAAAAAAATAAAACAAAAAAAAAGGCTTAAAACCTTGGAATGGAAAAAACGTATTTCACATTTAGAAAGGCAAAAGGAAGAAGCCTTAATCGAAAAAAACATAAAAGAAAAAGCAAAGCAAACACAAGCCTACGAAACAGAGGAATCGCTGCTTACACATGGAGGCAACGAAAAGATTCTAGGGTTCTTTACAAATCACTAATTCTTGAACTTAGTTATATAAAAATTCTCTATTTTCAATTATCCTACAGTAGTAATAGGTAAGAATTGAATAGTTAATTCCCTTCTTCCTCTGTATCAACAATAAGTTCCATGTTTAGGTGTGAAACTTTAAAATTAATTCAAATGCACTGGTTGTTGTAGAATCAATTATTTGACGTGTATAAATTGGACAGGGGCATGCGTATTGGCTCGAGAAGTTTTGAGGTGAGTTGATATAACCCTTTACCAAAGTGGTTTAACTCACAAAAGCATGCATACAAGATGTTTGATGAAATGCCGGAAAGAGTTAATATGTACTTAATTGGAGCGAGTACAATTGCTCGTTTCTCTCCTCAATGCTTCTAACAAAAAGATAGTTAAATACTTTAGTAACAAACATTACTCGACAAGTTGCCTTTTGATTTGACTAGAAATTGAATTATAATATAAATAAGCACGAGCAAATTTTGCTACTGTCATTAGATAGGACTAGCTCCAGCTACTTTACAAAGCATAATCTAATAGTTTGTTGAATACTATTAAGAAGTTTCTTGGTTAAGATCCAAACTGCCTTTGACACTCATAGTATTCTTGAAAAGTTATAGAGTATTTATTTTTGTTAATGAACAAAAGGAAAGAAGCTACAGATGGTATGCCTAATAAAACTTTTCCCTTTCTTCTTCAACCAACCTCTTTTCTGTCATCATCCTCTGTAAGGTAACATGTACACAATGTTCATTAAAAAGTTAGTTATCTCTATTCTTTACCATACCATTTAAGTACAAATATTTTTTTAAGCTCCTGTCATAATTCCTGTGCAATTGAGATTTGAAAACATATTAACTTAGAAGTGTTCTAGCTAAAGTTTATATGATTTATTATGATATATGTGCATAAATTTTCAGATTTTTGTGTTATTCTTATATGCCATTTTTATGTTGAAAATTTATGAAGAATCAAGAATCTTCAGAAATACTTTTGAATGTTTGTTTCATTCTTATGCCATGATTTACATTTAAGAATACCAGTAGGAGGATGTATGGGATGTTCCAGAAAAGATTTAGACTTGAAAAGTCACAAGAAGAAATTTTAGAAAGAAAAGATTTTTGGGAGTATCCTTTATTCTGAGAAGGGGTCATCGTCCAGGCCGAGGGTCTTGACCAAGGCATTGACTTCCTGAAACTACTTGTGCCAAAGTAGGGATCACACGAGCCGAGGGTCTCGTTGATGAGAATTTACTTAGCCAGGCTAACGTATGATATTTGAGCGCTGAGAACCATGAAACGAGTGGCACCTCGTGAATTGGGCCTATTCGATTAGGTTGGGATCGAACCCGTGCCGATCACACGGTGACTAAGACAGAAATAAGTCAGGATAGTTGGAACTCCCGAAGTATAAAGTGAAGTATGTTTTTTATAAGAAAGAAAAAGAAAAGAATTTCTTTTAGAATATTCATAAACTGCTGTTATGCAATTATTTTAGAATTGTTCTTAGAAGCTTTATGTTTTTCATGCATTTAGAACATTTGCTCGAAATGTAAATTTTATTAAAGTTTCGTCCCCAGTCGTTGAGACTCACTAAGTACAATGGATGGTACTAACGTTCTCCTTTGGGAACCTACGTTGGTCTGCGGTACAACGTAGGCACCGGTTTTGCAGGCGAGCAGGCTACGGGCTAGGGCTTCCCTCACTTCCAGTGCTATTGGTGAGATCCGCTTTTGTTCGTGGAGTACTCCTTTGATTTGACATTATTTAGCTATTTCTTTGTTTACTTAGAGAACTTGCCAGGAAATCTCTTATCCTGAGCACTGCGTCAGTTTATCAGTAGAGGCTTCATAGACACAGTCGGTGGGTTAAGATTCAGAAATACTTTTGAATGTTTATTTCATTCTTATGCCATGATTTAAATTTGAGGATACCAGTACGAGTATGTATGGGATGTTCCAGAAAAGATTTATACTTGAAAAGTCACAAGAAGAAATTTTAGAAAGAAAAGATTTGTGGGAATATCCTTTATACTGAGAAGGGGTCATCGTCCAGGCCAAGGGTCCTGACCAAGGCGTTGACTTCCTAAAACTACTTGTACCAAAGTAGGAAGCACATGAGCCGAGGGCCTCGTTGCTGATAATTTATTTAGCCAGGCTAAGGTATGATATATGAGCGCTGAGAACTATGAAACGAGTGGAACCTCGTGGATTGGGCCTATTCGATCATGTTGGGATCGAACCCGTGCCTATCACACGGTGACTAAGACAAAAATAAGTCAGGATAGTTGGAACTCTCGAAGTATAAAGTGAAGTATTTTTTTTATAAGAAAGAAAAAGAAAAGAATTTCTTTTAGAATATTCATAAACTGTTGTTATGCAATTATTTTAGAATTGTTCTTAGAAGCTTTATGTTTTCCATGAATTTAGAACATTTGCTCGAAATGTATATTTTATTAAAGTTTTGTCCCCAGTCGTTGAGACTCACTAAGTACAATGGATGGTACTGACATTCTCTTTTGGGAACCTACGTTGGTCTGCGGCACAACGTAGGCACCGGTTTTGCAGGCGAGCAGGCTACGGGCTAGGACTTTCCTCACTTCCAGTGCTATTGGTGAGCTCTGCTTTTGTTCGTGGAGTACTCCTTTGAGTTGTCATTATTTAGCTATTTCTTTATTTACTTAGAGAACTGGCCAGGAAATCTCATGTCCTGAGCATTGCGGCAGTTTATCAGTAAAGGCTTCATAGACACAGTCGGTGGGTTAAGATTCAGATATTTTTGATAATAACTTAGCAGTATTTCATTGGTTACTATGAATAAAGTTTTGGAGTTGGTCTATTTTAGAATTTTAAATTAAGTAAAAGTATTTGGTTAAAGTATTGCCTAGTTGAATATAAAGTTTGAAGTTATAATAGATTTGATAGGCGCAGATGGTCCACTCGGTCACGTTTAGTGATCGGGTGCGGGTCTCGGCTTGTTCAGAAAATGGGTCGTGACAAACTTGGTATTAGAGCCTCGGGTTTATGGAGTCCTAGGAGTCTATGAAGCCGTGTTAGTAGAGTCTTGTTTATGGGTATGAAGCGCGCCATACTTATAAACAAGAGGCTACAAGCATTTAGGAAAAGTCTCATTTTTTCATACTTTAGATCGTGCAGTAGAGCCTACCTCTAAAATATTATCTAATGTATTCGTTTCTCCAAAACTCGCAGAAATGGCTCTTACTCGCAACTCTGACACTAACACTCAGGATGATGCTCAAGAAACTATTGCTACTATTGTGGCTTAAGGTAGAACTAAGAAGGATTCAACTTAGAAAAGGAAGGGTAAATCCACAAAGGGGGTTCAAGTACCCCGGGTTGAACATGAAGGAGGGGTGGAACATGATGATTCAGTACCTCAGGATCCAATGTCGCCCCCAACAGCAGCTCTAGCTCAGACAGCTATATCTACAGAGGTGGGTCAGATGTTTAATGTTGTCAATAGTGCTATGGAGATGTTTAAAGCCTTCATGGCCAGCCAGAACGAGAGAAGAGATGAGATTCCACCTCAATCAAATAGACAGAACAATTCTTAGTCCTCAAGAGTGATTGAATTTTTAAAGTTGAGTCCTCCATTATTCCATGGTTCTATAGCCGATGAAGATCCAATGTTGTGGATGGAGGGTGTCAAGAAAGCCCTCCGAGCGATGAAGGCATTTGATGATGAAGTTGTGGAGTTGGCTGCTTACCAGCTTAGAGATGTTGCTGGAGCTTAGTTTGAGATGTGGGAAAAGGAAAGAGATGAAGATGATGGTCCGCCTACTTGGGAAGAATTTGAAGAGGCCTTCATGGCTAATTTTATCCCGGAAGAGGATATGGAAGCTAAGGCTCAAGCAAGGGAATAAAAGTGTGTAAGAGTACTACATGGAATTCATAAGGTTGGCTAAGCAAGCTCCTCACATGGTTAAGACAGAAAAAGCAAAGATTCGCAGGTTGTTGCCAGTTTGGCTTACTATATTAAGGATACGACATCAGCTGTAGCGGTAGGAATGCCAGCTTTCTCCTCTGTTGTGGGATTCGCCAAGCACTTAAAAAAAGACAGACAATAAAGGAGAGAAGAAAAAGAGCATAACAAGAAAGCCCGGACAGCAGGCAAGTTTAATGGTACATCCAACGGAGGTGGAAGAGGTCCCTCCAATAAGGAGTCATTAGCACTAGCTCAGTCTAGTCATCAATCAGGTGGTGGGTCTTTCTTCAGACGTCAATAAGGAGTCATTAGCACTAGCTCAGTCTAGTCATCAATCAGGTGGTGGGTCTTTCTTCAGACGTACTTAGAGTTATGGAAACCAGTCTCACCAAAATCAGAATTTTAGGACATCATCCTCACATAGCGAGAGTCATGCTGAGCAACATTCAGAACAATAAGGTCTTTGTGGAACATGTAAGCTGCAACATGTAGGTCAGTGCAAGCTCAGGTTTCATGGTTGCAATCATTGCAGAGACATTGGTCATATAAAGGCCAACTGCCCAAAGTTACGACGTAATTTTAGTGGTGGATCAACTCGTCCTTCTAGTTCCTCAGCTACTACAGTTGCACCACCTCAGGCTCATGGTTCTCATAATCAGACAGGGCATGGGGCAGGCAGAGGTGCAAATCGAGTTGCTCAGGGATTGGGACAACCCCATTTGTTTGCTACACTTGATCGTCAGAGTGTAGAGGCATATGCAGAAGTTATTACAGGTATACTTCTAGTCTGCTCATATAATGTGTATGGCATAATTGATCCAGGTTCAACATTTTCATATGTGACTCTATACTTTGCAATTAACCTCGGTCAAGAACCGGAACAACTTAGTGAGTCATTCCTAGTATCTACTCCAGTTGGCGAGTCAGTGAAAGTCACAAGAGTCTATAGAGGTTGTACAGTTTCAGTCCAAGGTCGCAGCACCGAGGCCGATCTCATAGAGTTAGAAATGGTGGATTTCGATGTGATCATGGGTATGGATTGGTTGTCTTCCTGTTATGCCATGTTAGATTGTCGTTCCAAGATAGTCGGGTTCCAATTTCCAAATGAAGAGTCTTAGAGTGGAAGGGTAGTTCAACATCGCTGGTAGGTAAGTTTATTTCTTACCTTAAGGAACAACGAATGATCGATACGGGGTGTCTCGCCTATTTGGCTCACATCATTAATCCAGAATCAGAACCACCAGCTCTTCACTCTATGCCGGTTGTTAGAGAATTTCCAGAAGCTTTCCTAGGTGACCTTCCCGGACTTTCTCCTGAAAGAATCATAGACTTTGGCATCGATCTCATGCCAGACACTCAGCCCATATCTATACCTCCTTATAGGATGGCTCCAGCAGAACTTAATGAGTTGAGAGAACAGTTGAAAGACCTTCTTGAAAAGGGCTTCATCAGGTCGAGTGTTTCACCATGGGGTGCCCCAGTCTTGTTTGTCAAGAAGAAGGATGGGTCTCTCAGAATGTGCGTCGACTATCGGCAGCTGAATAAAGTTACCATTAAGAACAAGTACCCATTGCCAAGAATTGATGATTTATTTGATCAACTTCAGGGTGCAAAGTACTTTTCAAAGATAGACTTGAGGTTGGGGTACCACCAGTTGAGAATTAGAGAAGAGGAAATATCTAAAACAGCCTTTAGAACTCGTTACGGGCACTATGAATTTCTAGTGATGTCCTTCGTGTTGACAAATGCTCCAGCTGCATTCATGGACCTCATGAACATAGTTTTCAAGCCATTCCTTGATACCTTTATTACCATGTTTATAGATGATATTTTGGTATACTCTAAGAGCAAGGAAGATCATGCAGAACACCTCAGGATAGCCTTGCAGACGTTGAAGGAGAATGAGCTTTATGCCAAGTTTTCAAAATGTGAGTTCTGGTTGCAGTCAGTGGCATTCTTAGGACATGTGGTATCTAATGAAGTCATAAAAGTAGATCCTTAGAAGACAGAAGTAGTCAAGAACTGGCCTAGGCCGACAATGCCAACCGAAATCAGGAGTTTCTTGGGGTTAGCTGGCTACTATAGAAGATTTGTAGAGGGATTTTCCTCACTTGCAGCTCCATTAACTAAGTTGACTCAGAAAGCAGTTAAGTTCCAGTGGTCAGATGCTTGTGAGCAGAGTTTTCAAGAGTTAAAGAAGAGGTTGACCACTGCACCTATGTTAACCTTGCCGACAGGTTCGGGTGGATTCACAGTGTATTGTGATGCCTCTAGACAGGGTCTTGGTTGTGTTCTGATGCAAAATGGAAAAGTTATTCCTTATGCTTCCAGGCAATTAAAGAATCATGAAAAGAACTACCCCACACATGATTTGGAGCTTGCATCAGTGGTGTTTGCATTAAAGATATGGCAAAACTACCTTTATGGCGAGTATTATGAAGTGTTTACAGATCACAAAAGCCCCCAGTACATTTTCAAGCAAAAAGAATTAAATATCAGACAAAGAAGGTGGCTCGAGCTATTGAAAGATTATGACATCAATATCCTTTATCACCCGGGCAAAGCTAATATGGTAGCAGATGCACTTAGCAGGAAGTCAATGGGTGTCCTGGCCCATCTTGCAGTACAAATGCAAACTTTGGGTTGAGAAATTTAAAAACTGGCAAATGATGGAATTAGATTGGATTAGAACGAAGAAAGAGGTATAACTGCTTATGCCTTAGCGCAATCCTCTCTTGTTGTGCATGTTAAGGCTAAGCAAGACGAAGATCCGTACTTAGTGAAGTTAAAAGAAGGAGTTAGAAACAAATAAATCACTGCTTTCACTCTAGGAAGTGACAGAGTTTTGAAGTTGAATGATCGGTTATGTGTGCCTGATGTAGATGGTCTTAGAAAGGCCATAATAGAAGAAGCTCACAGCTCGAGGTACTCTATCCACCCAGGTGCTACCAAAATGTATCTGGGCTTGAAAGGGTTGTATTGGTGGAAAGGCATGAAGAAGCAAGTAGCAGATCATGTGGCTAAATGGTTGAATTGCCAGCAATTTAAAGCCAAGCATCAGAGGCCTGGTGGCCTAGCTCAAGATATAAAGATACCATAGTGGAAATGGGAGATGATTAATATGGATTTTGCAGTAGGTCTACCTCGCACATACCGTAAGCATGATTCAATTTGGGTTATTGTAGACCGACTCACAAAGTCCGCGCATTTCCTACCAGTAAAGACGATAGATTCCACAGATCAGTATGCGCAGTTGTATATCAAAGAAATAGTCTGATTGTATGGTACTCCAGTTTCAATCATATCTGACAGAGGCCCTCAGTTCACGACGCATTTTTGGCAGGCATTTTAGAAAAGATTAGGTACCAAGGTCAATTTGAGCACCGCTTTCCATCCACAGACTGATGGCTAGGCAGAAAGGACGATTCAGACACTCGAAGATATGTCGCGTGCATGTGTTATAGATTTTGGAGGTAATTTGGATGATCACTTGCCACTTATAGAATTTGCTTACAATAACAACTATCGGGTCAGCATTGGTATGGCTCCTTATGAATTATTGTATGGGCTAAGATGTAGGTCTCCAGTGGGTTGGTTTGAACCAGAAGAGGTGTCGTTGATTGGTCCAGAGTTTGTTTGTGAGGCCTTAGATAAAGTCCAGCTAATCAGAGAAAGATTGAAAGCGGCTCAGAGTCGTCAAAAGTTCTATTCTGACATGAGGCATCGTGACTTAGAGTTCATGGTTTGGTGACAAAGTGTTTTTGAAAGTTTCACCATTGAAAAGAGTTATGAGGTTCGGTTAAACAGGGGAGACTTAGTCCTAGATTTATTGTACCTTATGAGATTATAGAAAAGAAGGGAAACGTGGCTTATGAGCTAGCATTGCCCGTTGAGTTGTCCTTTGTTCATCCTGTCTTTCATGTGTCTATGCTTAGAAAGTATATTCATGATGAGTCACATATAATACTTGCTGATACCATAGAAATTAAAGAAGACTTGACTTATGAAGAGGTACCTATAGAAATTCTCGATAGGTAAGTAAGGAAGTTGAGAACAAAAGATATAGCATCGGTAAAAGTTTTGTGGAGTAATCAAGATTCAAAAGAGGCAACGTGGGAGATCGGGGAAGATATGAGGAAGAAATATCCATATTTATTTGAGGATAAAGGTATGTGAACCTAGGTTTGGCTTGACATTTATATTTTATTTATTAAATACAAGTTAGCATGTGTTTATGTCCTTGCTAGATTATACTTAGTTGTTGAAGTAATTTAGTTTCTGTCAGAGTATATTTAGTTATTTAATAATTTAGTGCCATCCTAGAGTATATTTAATTCATTATAGTTATTTACTTTTTGCAGAAGTGTTGTGCTTTAGATTTTGGTTGGTTATTGTGGTATCTCCTTGCCGGAGTATGAGTAATTAGTTTATGAGCTGTGTATGGTGCCTATAAATAGCATGTTATGGTATATTTGGCTGTTGGTGGTGTAGTTGTGGTATTGGTGGCAAGAATATTTTTTTTGGATAGTCCAACTTAGAGGGAAGACTCCACCGAAATTTTTGAAAATTTAGGAAGTTAGTCAAAATTTTGAGTCCCTTGGGAACGTTAGTAGTGCTAAGAAAACTTAAGAAGTTCAAGGACTGAAGGAATGATTATTAGCTTAAGAATAAGGCCCTAGAAACATTCGAGTACGAATGTTTTTAAGGAGGGAAGATAGTAACATTCCTCAAATCTATAGAAGTTTAAACACTCGCTAAATATAAAATTAATTTTTTTTTCCTTAAATTATACTTCTATTATGAATTTAAACCCTTATGATTGATTTTTGAGTTACTTCTCTATTTATAAAGAATTGGATATACAATTAGGAGAATATTAATAATTTTAATATTAATAATATTTATAAGTGGATATCATTAATTATTAGTTAAGGAAAAACAAAACAAAAAGAGAAAAATAATAAAACAAAAAACGTCTTAAAACCTTGGAATGGCAAGAACGTATTTCACATTTAGAAGGGTAAAAGGCAGAAGCCTTAATCTGAAAAAAAAAAACAAAAAGGAAAAAGCAAAGCAAACACAAGCCTACGAAACAGAGGCATCGCTGCTTACACACGGAGGCCACGAAAAGATTCTAGGGTTCTTTAGAAATCACTAATTCTTGAACTTAGATATATAAAAATTCTCTATTATCAATTACCCTACAATAGTAATAGGTAAGAATTGAATAGTTAATTCCCTTCTTCCTTTGTATCAACAGTAAGTTCCATGTTTATGTGTGAAACTTTAAAATTAAGTCAAATGCACTGGTTGTTGTAGAATCAATTGTTTGACGGGTATAAATTGGACTGGGGCATGCATATTGGCTCCAGAAGTTTTGAGGTGAGTTGATATAACCCTTTACCAAAGTGGTTTAACTCACAAAAGCATGCATACAAGGTGTTTGATGAAATGCCGGAAAGAGTTAATATGTACTTAATTGGAGCTAGTACAATTGCTCGTTTCTCTCCTCAATGCTTCTAACAAAAAGATAGTTAAATACTTTAGTAACAAACATTACTCGACAAGTTGCCTCTTGATTTGACTAGAAATTGAATTATAATATAAATAAGCACGAGCAAATTTTGCTACTGTCATTAGATAGGACTAGCTCCAGCTACTTCACAAAGCATAATCTAATAGTTTGTTGAATACTATTAAGAAGTTTCTTGGTTAAGATCCAAACTGCCTTTGACACTCATAGTATTCTTGAAAAGTTATAGAGTATTTATTTTTGTTAATGAACAAAAGGAAAGAAGCTACAGATGGTATGCCTAATAAAACTTTTCCCTTTCTTCTTCAACCAACCTCTTTTCTGTCATCATCCTCTGTAAGGTAACATGTACACAATGTTCATTAAAAAGTTAGTTATCTCTATTCTTTACCATACCATTTAAGTACAAATATTTTTTTAAGCTCCTGTCATAATTCCTGTGCACTTGAGATTTGAAAACATATTAACTTAGAAGTGTTCTAGCTAAAGTTTAGATGATTTATTATGATATATGTGCATAAATTTTCAGATTTTTGTGTTATTCTTATATGCCATTTTTATGTTGAAAATTTATGAAGAATCAAGAATCTTCAGAAATACTTTTGAATATTTATTTCATTCTTAAGCCATGATTTACATTTAAGGATACTAGTAGGAGGGTGTATGGGATGTTCCAGAAAAGATTTAGACTTGAAAAGTCACAAGAAAAAATTTTAGAAAGAAAAGATTTTTGGGAGTATCCTTTATTCTGAGAAGGGGTCATCGTCCAGGCCGAGGGTCCTGACCAAGGCATTGACTTCCTGAAACTACTTGTGCCAAAGTAGGGATCACACGAGTCGAGGGTCTCGTTGCTGAGAATTTACTTAGCCAGGATAAGGTATGATATATGAGCGTTGAGAACCATTAAACGAGTGGCACCTCGTGGATTGGGCCTATTCGATCAGGTTAGGATCGAACCCGTGCCGATCACACGGTGACTAAGACAGAAATAAGTCAGGATAGTTGAAACTCTTGAAGTATAAAGTGAAGTATGTTTTTTATAAGAAAGAAAAAGAAAAGAATTTCTTTTAGAATATTCATAAACTGCTGTTATGCAATTATTTTAGAATTGTTCTTAGAAGCTTTATGTTTTCCATGCATTTAGATCATTTGCTCGAAATGTATATTTTATTAAAGTTTCGTCCCCAGTCATTGAGACTCACTAAGTACAATGGATGGTACTGACGTTCTCTTTTGGGAACCTACGTTGGTCTACGTTACAACGTAGGCACCGATTTTGCAGGCGAGCAGGCTACGAGCTAGGACTTCCCTCACTTCCAGTGCTATTGGTGAGCTCCGCTTTTGTTCGTGAAGTACTCCTTTGAGTCGTTATTATTTAGCTATTTCTTTGTTTACTTAGAGAACTGGCCAGGAAATCTCATGTCCTGAGCAGTGCGTTAGTTTATTAGTAGAGGCTTCATAGACACAGTCGGTGGGTTAAGATTCAGATGTTTTTGATAATAACTTAGCAGTATTTTATTGGTTACTACAAATAAAGTTTTGGAGTTGGTCTATATTAGATTTTTAAATTAATTAAAAGTATTTGGTTAAAGTGTTGCCTGGTTGAATATAAAGTTTGAAGTTATAATAGATTTAATAGGCGTAGATGGTTCGCTTGGTCACGTTTAGTGATCGGGTGCCGGTCTCGGCTTGTTCAGAAAATAGGTCATGACAGCAAGGTGCGTCCAAATAAGGAGCAAATAGAGAAGAAACATAGGAGTAAGTAGACTCTGGATCAAATAATACCGAGGCATCCCTATGGCAGACAGAAATAGTACGTGTGATCACAACATCAGAGGTGATCGCCTCTGGCCTGACGGGGATAGCATAGAATCTAGCCGGAGTGCCACATGACTGGCCTCCACATCTAGGGCGACCCCTACCTACCTGCCCTCCGTCTCTGGCCGGGCGGGCGGTGTGGTAGATGGTGCGGTAATCATGGGCCGATGGTCCTGCTGCTCGACCTTGCCCCGAAGTATAGGACAAAAACTCTTCACTTGACCAAAATCCCCGCACTCGAAACAACCCTCGGAGCAGTGGGCTACTGAGCTGAAGTCTGACCCTGATAGCCCGAATATCCACTGGAGGAACGCTGAATAGCTGGCGGACGGTAAGTACTCTCTGGAATAGCACTAAAGTAGGGTCGTGCCGGAGCACTCTGAGTAGGCGGTGGTGGTGACTGCATGGGCCTGGTGGGCTTACCCCTCATGAATTGACCCCTGGCCCCAGGTGGGGCACCACTGAATCCTTCAAACTACTAGGGCCGCTTGTCCCTCGGCGCAAACTCTTCTTAGCGGTTGCGAATACACTTGATCCTCCGAGCTATATCCACAACCTGATGAAAGGGTGCCCCCATCTCCGCCTCACGGGCCATAGAAATCTGAATCTCAGGGTGCAGACCTGCAATGAACCTCTGCACCCTCTATGCGTATGTGGAGAGTATAATAGCTGCATGGCGAGACAAGTCAGTGAATCTCACCTCATAGTCGGTCACAGACATATAACCCTGACTGAGTCGCTTAAACTGACCCCGAAGCACCTCTCTCTCTCAGAAGGTGGTATGTACTCTCCAAGAATAGATGCGTAAACTGATCCCAAGTCAAAGGAGGTGAACCTGCTGGCGTGCTAAGAAGTTTAGCCTGCCACCAAATGTGGGCCTTGCCCTCAAGCTGAATGGTGGTGAAGTCCACCCCGCTGGACTCCAATATTCCTATGTTCCGGAGCCTATCCTTACACTGGTCAATGAAATCCTGGGGGTCCTCTGACCGCTCACCCCCAAAGTTAAGGGAGCGAAGTCTAGTCCATCTACCCATCTTCTGCTGATCAACGGTCGCGACTGGTATAACCTCTGGCACACCGCTGCAACTGGCGGGGCTCTCCCCGTTGGTAGTGCACCTAGGGTATAATAAACGGCAGCGGCGTGCCCTAGAGCCTGAGCGGTAGGGGTCTGTGCTCCCCCTCCCGCCTGAGATGTGGCTGGGTCCACTAGAAATAAACCAGCATGAGTCATAGAGTTCATGAACCGCAACATACGACCCATGACCTACTAAAATCACGACGCAATCATGAAATCTACTGGGGCTAGCACAGCTGCAGGCGCCTCATCCTGCTCCTCAACAACAGGATCCTCCACTAGATCCATTAGTGGTACAACGGGAGCAACTCTAGGATGCCCTCGTCCTCTGACAAGAGCTGGGGCCCTCCCCCGACCTCTGCCTCGGCCTCTAGAAATGGGGGGAGCAGCTCTTCTATCGCATGGTACATCTGCCTCGCTTTTTCTTACCATCTGTGAGAGATCAATAGAAAGATACTTAGCACAATATCAACTACATGATAGGAGATGAAGAAATAAAAGTTTCCTAACACCCTATAGCCTCTCGAAGATAAGTACGGACGTCTCCGCAAGCCTCTATTAGGCATGCTCATGACTCGTGAGACCTATGTGAACCTAAAGCTCTGATACCAAACTGTCACGACCCAAAACCCATAAAAGGTCGCGATGGCGCCTAACGCCGCTGTTAGGCAAGCTTATAATTGAAACTACTATTTATTTACCCCTTTTTAACATTTAAAACAAAAGTTTTTCTTTTAAAAGAACAAAATAAGTAAGATCTCATGCATCCGTAACTACTCTTTTCTTAACCAAAATACCAGCATAATAAGTACATCCACTATAGTGATAAATATGATAAGTACAACAATACATAAATGCTAAAAGTCCCCAAAATTCGGTGCCACAAGTACATGAGCAATCTAGAGAATATACATAAGTGTAGCGTGAGTACAAAAAACAACGCGTACCCAGTATGTATCTCGTCTAACCTCGAAGAAGTAGTGACGAGGGGTCGACTTGATACTTACTAGAAGTCAATTAATAATATAAATACAGAAAGTAGACGTGGTGAGTGTACAACAAGTAGCAACAAGCAAATAAAAGTAACTACGATAATTCCACACAAGAGTCCATGTCAAATCACTAAACATGTCATAACCGGCCGTAAAGGCGACAAATTAATTATTACCAAACCCAATTCAGTTCCAATTATTAAGCACGAAGCTACCGAGGCAAACGACCTGATCCCATAAGAATAGTGGTACTCAGTACTGTCGAGGCGAACGGCCCGATCCCATAAGAATAGTGTTACCAACCTGCCGAGGCGAACGACCCGATTCCATAAGAGTAATGTTACCATCATGCCGAGGCGAACTGTCCAATTCCATAAGAGTAATTTATGCCACTGTCGATGCGAACGGCCCGATCCCATAGGAGTAGAGAAGTTTACCTCGTTCGCGGAAGCAACTGCGAGACGAGAACACACGGATTTATAGTTTATCAAGTATTTCCCAATTTTTCTAAAGTAAGAAACTAAGTCGATAAATCCAATTTAAATCCTCAGTCTCAGTCCTAATCAAGACAAATAATACACATGATAGGCATAAATTGTACAAGTAAAGACATGATGTGAATCTAAGTCTACTCGGACATATCAAAAAATATAGTTACGTACGGACTCTCGTCACCTCGTGCATATGTAGAACCCCATAACAAGTAGCACACGACAATAATACACCTAAGGGGATAAGTTCACTCTTACAAGGTTAGAGAAGAGACTTACCTCGATTCCAAGTCCTCAATCCGGCTCTTCAACCCCACTAGAACTCCTCAAATGACGCGGAGGACTCCGAAACTAATCAAAAATCGTATAAACTAATAAATATATGCTCGAAAGTTCATAATTTAGCTATTATAGTAGTTACCCAACCCAATTTGGAAGATTCATGAAATTCACCCCCGGGCCCACGTGCCCGGATTCCGTAAATTTTTGAATATAAATGTTACCCATGACTTCCCGAACTCAAATATATAATTTATTCCAATTTCCACCACCAAATCCATGATCAAATCCCACTTTTACTTAAACCATAGATTTTTCACAAAATCCCACAAGTTTCACTAATTTTCCATGTTTAATATACCTATAATCCACGTATTTAACTTAAAATGGATGGAGTTTACTTACCTTGTAATGTTGATGAGAATCCCCCTCAAAAGTGCTCTCAAAGTCACCCAAGACCAAGTGAAAGTGTGGGAAAAATAGCCTAAGTCCCGAATTAAATACACTCACTGCCCAACGATTGTCGCACCTGCGGCCACTCGACCACATCTGCGATTGCGCAGGTATGGCCCAAAGATCGCATCTGCGAATAGCCCCCGCCTCCAGCATTTTTGCTTTTGCGGACAAGGAATCGCTTCTGCGAGTCTGCTTTTGTGGCTTTTCTCCGCTCCTGCGCGCACGCATCTGCGGACCAAGTCTGCTTCTACGCCCCCAGGCCCCCTTGGCCATCTCCGCATCTGCGACCTCATAGGTGCGAATATTCCTCGCACCTACATTCCTAGGCCATCTCCACAGACCTCACACCTGCGACGACCCCACCACACCTGCGTAACCGCACCTGCGGCCACACCCTCCGCAGGTGCGATGACACCAGACTTCAGCAGCAACAACAACTCTCCAAGTCCAAGTTCTAATCCGTTTTTAATTCGAATCTCACCCGAGGCCCCGGGACCCCGTCAGAGTATACCAACAAGTTACAAAATACATAACGGACCTACTCGAGGCCCAAAATCACATCAAACAACATCGATTCTATGAAACACAATCAATTCAAGCTTATTGAAACTATGAACATCCGACTTCCAAAACCTCTGCTGAATCATACCAAAACAACTCCGATTGATCTCAAATTTTGCTCACAAGTCATAAATGACATAACAGACCTATTCCAACTTCCGGAATCAAAATCCGATCCCGATATCAATAAAGTCAACTCCCGGTCAAACTTCTTATCCTTTCAAACCTTTAACTTTCCAACTTTCGCCAATTCAAGCCAAAATGACCTACGGGCCTCCAAATCAATATCCGGACATGATCCTAAGTCCAAAATCATCATACGAACCTAATGGAACCTTCAAATCTCGGTTCTGAGATCGTTTACTCAAAATGTTGACTCAAGTTAAACTTGACCACCTTAGGCCACTATTAAGGAACTAAGTGTTTTGATTTCAACCCGAAACCTTCCAAACCTAAACCAACCATCCCCCACAAGTCATAAGACAATAAAAGCACATACGGGGAATCTTAATTAGGAGAACAAGGATCTAGAAAGCATAACAACCGGTCGGGTCATTACAAAGTATGCATGTCAAATGAATAATATCATGGTGGTATCCCAGGTTCCCTCACTCTCAATATACTAAAGTTGTCTACCTCAAATGCCCACTTCGTCATATACACCCAATCACTCAGCATTGTATGGGTGCCTGACATCAATGCCCCTCACCAAAGCACATGTGTATATATATCATTGTGCATGCGCTCACTGTTGTATGTCAAACTCTAGAGGGGCGGATCCTACCCAAGCGCTAATCAAAAGCCATAATGGCATGCTGCGGTATGCAACCCGATCCACAACAACAACAACAACAACAACAACAACAACAACAACAACAATAATAATAATAATAATAATAATAATAATAATAATAATAATAATAATAATAATAATAATAATAATAATAATAATAATAATAATAATAATCAAGCCAGTATGGCCTGCTGTGGCATGCAACCCGATCTACAACAACACCCTGAACACGACTCTAAGGCCCACCTCAGTCATCAACCTCTCAAGTCTCAAGGGCTCACAATCTCATACCACTCATCCCAACAACTCCACATATGGAAAAAACAATGATAACACGTAGTGTAATAATAAATGATGAATAAAGATTGAGATATGATATACAAATGAAGAACTATGACTGAGTGTACAATTACAATTAAATCAGATAACTCAAGACAAAAGAAATAGCCTCATTAGGTCTCAATTGAATAAGCACATATAAACATGATTTCTAACATGAATCACAGCTCAAGCAATCAAACAAGTAGGGAAAAATACAGATATATCAGGATATGATAGCAGAACAAGTCTGGTACTAGTCTAAAAGTCAACTTGAATCATGATTACCCCGGTGTACGCCCACACATCCGTCACCTCAACACATCACAAATAACAAGGTTCCCAGGGGTAATTACCCTCAATTCCAAGTTTAGAAATGTTACTTACCTTGTTCAAGCCAAATCAAATACCGAGCAAGCCAAACAATACTCTAAAAAATGCTATCCCGAGCGAATCATCCTCCAAACGGCTTGCAACTAGCCAAAAGCAACTCAAAAATATTAAATAATGCCAAAGAGAACAAACCCAAACGATAAAGGTCGAATATTTAAGCAATTACTCAAAGTCAACCAAAAAGTCAACCCCGAGCTCGCACCTTAGAACCCGATAAAATTTATAAACTCCTACAATTCATTCAATTACGAGTCCCACCATATTAATTTCACTCAAATTCGACTCCGAATCGATGTTCAAATCTCAAATATTCACTTTAGAACGATTTAGACAAAAAATTTCCAATTTCTCTTCTAAAATCGGCAATCAAATTCTAAAATCGAAGATGGAATTATAGAATATAATCAAAATCGAGTGAAAAATATATATCCCAATTCATGTGGTGAAAATCACATCCAAAATCACCCAAATCCGAACTCCATAACTCAAAATGTGATAAAATGACCAAAGCCTTCGAAATAGAGTATTTTATACACTGCTCCAAGGGTCCACTTCGTAAACGTGGAAAAGCCTCGCGTTCGCGAAGCACAAACTCGCTGCCCACATAAAACATGCTTCGCATTCGCGTCACATACCTCGCGAATGCAATAATAACATCACGGGCGCGATGAACAATTCCACCAACTCCCAGCTCCTCAACGCGAACGCAACACCACGTCGCGAACACAGTGCCCCATTCCTATCAAAGCTACACGAACGCGATCATCCAGTCGTGAACGCGAAGAAGAAAATCAGCCAGCCCCATAAAATACTTCGCGACCGCGGCCTCATCTTCGCGATCATGAAGAAGAACTGAAACAACATAAATCAACTTAACACCAACAATGCATGCAACTCCGAAAATTGGTCCGAAACCACCCCGAAACTCACCCGAGCCCCTCGGGATCCCGTCCGAACATACCAACAAGTCCCAAAACATAGCACGAACCTACTCGAGGCCTCAAATTGCACATAACAATATCAAAACCACGAATCACACCTCAAATCAAACTTAATGAACTTTTGAACGTTCAACTTTCAAAACTCGTGCCGAACCATATCAAATCAACTCAGAATGACCTCAAATTTTGCACGCACGTTTTAAATAACATAGTAAACCTATTCCAACTCCCGGAACAATAATCCGAACCTGATATGATCAAAGTTAACTCCCAGTCAAACTTATGAACCTTCCATACTTCCAAATTGCCAACTTTTGCCAATTATGGCCAAAACTTTCTTGAAACATCCAAATATAAATATGGTCATACGTCCGAGTCCAAAATCACCATCTGGACCTAATGGAACCATCAAAACTCTAATCCGGGATCAAATACACAAAAGTCAAACTTGGTCAACTGTTCTAACTTCAAGCTTCTAAAATGAGAATCATTCTTCCAAATCAATCCTGAATCACCTGAAAACAAAAACCGACGATTCACACAAGTCATAATACATCATATGAAGCTACCCATATCTTGAACCACCGAACGGAATGCAAATATTCAAAACGATCGGTCGAGTCGTTACAATTATGCATGGACTATACATATATTATATATTTACCGGTTATTTTTAGTTTAAGTGTTTGGGTGGATGACTATTTAGCTTAATTCTTCTCAAATGAAAAGGGAAATGAAAGTTAAAAAAGTACCAAAATTATGCTGTGATTCATTGGGCTACCACATAGATGAAGTCCAACTGGCTCAACTGAACAAAAAGCCCATCTCTCTACATTGGATTCCCAAAGCGCGTGTGTGTGGAGGGAAACCCAAAATTCACTTTTAAATTCAATCTAAAAACCAATTAATATTAACCAAACTGAAATTCTTTTTCAGAGACTGCCGAATATGGCGCCATGTAATATATGTAGCCATCTCTTTTTCCCTTCCTCTACTTTCTTCTCCCTAGAATAAAAGTTTGAAAAGGAACAAAATTGTGCTGGCATTTGTGTAGAAAAATGACACTAGGTGCCATTTTTAATAGTGCTATTAAAACATAGACACAATTTATAATGTATTTAAACTTTAGCTACTTTACTGTCTCCTCCTCTAGAATTTTGTTCAAATTTATTCAATTTAAAAGCAAACACATGTTTTAGATTATAAATCATATATTTCAGCTTTTAATGCAATGAACCAAATAAGTCATGAGTATTAAATAGTTTAAAATTATTAATCTCAGCATGTAATCTCAACATAATTTTGTGGACAAAGTTTTTGATTTCGCTATAAATAATCTTGAGATTTGTTATACTACAGATTTGGTACTATTTCTATACCATATTTAGTGTAAAATAATAATTCCGGGATAAATAATCAAATGGCAAAGATTTCTTTCTCCCATGTCATTAAAGAAGTCAAGTGGTAAAAGTAAAAATAAAAGTTTAACCAAATTTATCTAGTGTAACGTAAGACCAAACACATGTTTTATGTCATACACGGTATATTCCGTTATCAATTTAATCTCAATGAACAAACATCTATCAAAAATATATATTCACTAAATAATTATGTAATTGTTAATTTTCATGTAATAATTCCCAGATTATAATTATAGAATAATTTGTTCACAAACTAAAGGACCCCGTTTTTTTAATACATGTATTTTTGTATATCCATATTCTATCAGGCAAATAAATATTTATTATAGATTCTTGCATAATTTAATGTCCATAGATTTTAATGCAAGGGTAAAATAAACAAAAATCCTTACTTAGAGGACGAAAAAATAATTAAAGAGGCATCTGAAAATGTGGGTGGGATTTTCCAAAGCGGGTGTGTGTGGAGGGAAACCCAAAATTCACTTTTTGAAACTCAATCTGAAAAAACAATTAACCAAAAATTTTCCCCGACAACCCCACTAAGCAACAATTTCCAAATCTTAAAACTCAAAAACCGTATGCCAGCGCCCAAACTCAAAATTTTTCCAAAAACATTCCGCTGAATATGGCGCCATATAAATATACACCCCCATCTCTCTTTCCCTTCCTCAACTTTCACTTCGTTCTCGCTACACACTTCTCTGCATCACTTCACTCTGTGTGTGTGTGTGTGTGAGAAAGAGAGAGAGTAGGAAGATATGGCAGACCAAGAAAATTGTGTTAGAGTGACTCGATTAGCCAAGAAAAGAGCAGCAGAAGCAATGGTTCAGCACCTGCAACAGCCCAACAAGAAGAGAGTGGTGTTGGGTGAGATTCGGAATTTGTCCAATCAGATTCAGATGTTTGATTCTGAGCCTCTTAAGCCCAAATGTAATAAGCAGACTACTAAGAGGAAGGTGAAAAGGTCTGTTAGTGTGAAAGAGAGAGAATTTAGGGAGGAGGATGTTGATTCTAAATTGGATGATGATCCCCAGATGTGCAGTGCTTATGTTTCTGATATATATGAGTATCTTCATCAAATGGAGGTTAGTTGAGTTTCTTTTTTCATTAGATTTGAAATATAGCTGTAAAGATGTTGATTTCTAATACTACTACTCGTTTAGTTTCTAAAAATTTGATTTTTGTTTCAAACAAGAGTCTTATCATTCTTTTAATAATGTTGGAAGTACTATATTTTGCTCTATCAGGTAAAGTTTATTTAATTGGTCTTTGTTAATAGAGCTTGATTTTTCTTATGGCTGATTTCCGAATGAACACGCTAAAGATTGGATTTAGGCAATTGAAGTTAGGTTGATATCATTGGCTGAAAATCTGGAATTTTAAGCTATCTGAGATTGTTTGGTGTTTGTATGCATATCATAATGTTGTTGGGATTTAGACAAATTGTGTGAATTCAAATTAGATCTATATTTTGATGTAGCAACTAAAGGCTATATAATTGGTCTTTCTTTGATACATCTTGATTTTTCTAATGGTAACATTAAAGATCGAATGTTTGGTAACTTGGTTGTGGTTAATATCATTGAATTATCGAATCTTGATTTTCCATCCATTTAAACGCCTTCATGTTTGTGTGCAGTAGTGTAATGTTACTGACATTGGATTTTTGGGATTTTGACTAACTCTGTCTTTTCACAAATCAGATTGAGAAAAAGAGAAGACCATTGTCTGATTACCTTGAGAAAGTTCAGAAGGATGTAACTGCAAACATGAGAGGGGTTTTAGTGGATTGGCTAGTGGAAGTTGCAGAGGAATACAAGCTTCTTTCAGACACTTTATATCTCGCTGTAGCCTACATCGACAGATACTTATCGATAAAGGTCATCCCTAGACAAAGACTTCAGCTATTGGGTGTTTCTTCAATGCTCATTGCCTCGTAAGTTTCATAGCCAAGATTTGATTTTATTCATCTGATAATGTGTGTAATTTTGCTTATGAATCTAATATAATCTGTTGCTTATGATCAGGAAGTATGAGGAGATTAAGCCTCCACGTGTTGAGGATTTTTGTTACATTACAGACAATACATATACAAAGAAAGATGTGGTAAAGATGGAGGCTGATGTGCTACAATCCCTTAAATTTGAAATGGGCAATCCTACAACCAAAACATTTCTCAGAAGATTTACTAGGGTTGCTCAAGAAGATTGTAAAGTAAGCGCACAAATATAACATGAATATTATGATGTATAATTCAACTGTGTTTCTGTTAAGTGGTTGCTTATCTTATTTTTTTCTGCTTTTTTCAGAACTCCAATTTGAAGTTAGAGTTCCTGGGGTGTTACCTAGCAGAGTTAAGTTTATTGGATTACAACTGTGTGAAGTTCTTACCTTCTTTGGTAGCAGCTGCTGTGATATTCCTTTCAAGATTCACATTGCAGCCAAAGTTACATCCTTGGGTGAGAATCTTGTTTCAATGTTCGCTTAGTTTTAGTTCATTGATAAATGGAAGTGTTGAATTAACTCTATCCATTTTTTAGAGTGTGGACCTCGAACAAAACTCGGGATATAGAGCAGCAGATCTAAAGGAATGTGTTCTTATCATACATGACTTGCAATTAAGTAGAAGAGGAGGCTCTTTGGTAGCTGCGAGGAACAAATACAAGCAACATAAGGTATCAATCCGTGTTTGTTAATTGATAATTTTGTTGTAAACATCTTAGTTCATTAGTCTAATGTGAACTGTATGATTTTCTTGTAACAGTTCAAATATGTGTCAACATTGTCTTCTCCTCTGGAAATACCAGATTCATTCTTTGAAGATACAAGACAATGATTACTTGGGCATATGCTAGGGAATTGGAAGCATTCTTGGATCGTTAAGTTGGAAAGCTGGTTCAATGCTGCTTGATGCTTCCAAATTTAAAAGAAGCCTTCTTAAGTTTGTTGAATAGATCTTTTTGTACTATTTTATTTGGAGTTCTTCTTATAACTTCCTATAATGTAAAATAATGAATTATATTTTTGTAATCAATTTCTTTTTAATTGGCTATTGTTGACTTAACTAAGATCTTATTATTTTTAGTGTTTAAAAAAAAATTCAACTGATGTAATGATTATAAAAAAATATTAAAATTATACTTTAAGCAATATACCTTCAGTGTTTGCTTCAGCTATATTTCGGTTGTATTTATAATTAAGGATAATTTCAATGAAGCGGAGGGAGTAGTTTTCTTGTCTGTGTATACCTTCAGTGTTTGCTTCAGCTATATTTAGGTTGTATTTATAATTAAGGATAATTTCACGGACCTTCCTCCAGATTTTGCTCCATCACACTCACTTCTCTTATGGTTTATGATATTTCGCATCTCACTTATTTTAATTTTCTAGTAACCATTCTTTAAACCTATTTATTACTAATATAAATAAAGTACCATTTGACAAATTTGCCATTTTTTAAAATCAATCCCCTTTTAACAATTTAAGAATAACAACTTAATTTCCTTAGCTAAATCTATGAAATCCAAATGCAGGTTGCTACCAATTACTTTAAATGCTGCCGAAAAGGTATTTACAGCTAACCAAAACGTCTTTGGTGATTTATAGACTGGTTGGCCAAGTTGGAAAAATTTGTTTATTTTGAGAAGTGCTTTTCGAAAAAGTACTTTTGGAAAGAAGCAATTTGTGTTTGGCTAATCAATTTGAAAAATACTTTTGAGCAATAATTTGTGTTTGACCAAGTTTTTCAAAAAGTACTTTTAAATATCAAATTATGAATAAGGACATGAAAAGATTTACTTAATAGTTAATATTATATGAATAAATAAATAATCTCAAATATTTATTATTAAAGATAATAATTAAGTTTTTTCATTTTATTTAAGTAAAACATGAAAATAAAATTAAAAATACTTTAATTATTTCAAGATGATTTAAATATATATATAAAGAATATTTAACAAATATAAAAGCATTCATTCCAAATATCACCATTTATTAGAAAGTTATCCTAAAAATATAAAGAAATATTAATACATTAGAAGGGTTCAATAATATAATCTCTAATTATAAGTATTAAGTTTAAAATAAGCAATGTTATTTTACTATATACCATATTTTGCTAAGGGTATTTTTGGTTAAAAAAAAGTCAAAACGCTTCTGCTTTTGCTTTTGAGAAGAAATTATTTTTTTCTTCTTTTTTAAAACTGATTCTGCTTTTTCTCAAAAATATTTTTTTTCCTCAAAACAATTTGACCAAACACCTCAAGTTAAAAAAAATATATTTTTTGAGCACTTTTGGGATGAGGAGAAGCTTGGCCAAATAGGCTACTAATCCGCTTGATTCCTACAGCCCAGAAACACCTTTCAAGTTTTTTTTCAATGGCATTTTCATAGTTATTGCAAACTTAAGGGCCGTTTAAATTATTGGCGGTCGATAGGAGACCGACGCCGCTTTAAGTTGCGGCTACAGTTTTTCTATGGGTAGGAGTGTCTTTCCAAAAATCTTTTGAATTTGCTTCGACGCCATGGCTGACCGACCCTGAGAGATCCTCATATGTTATGTAATTTCAGAATAAGAGGACTAATTAGTATGAAGCTCAACGTAAATTTGATCGAAGATCAAAGGTTGCACATCAAAATATCTCCTATGAAACACTTTTTTGTAATTCCTTTTCTCAAATACAACAAAAGTAGTTTTCCAGCTTTAAGGTGTCAACATGTATTTGTTAAATTTTTCTCAAGTTTCCATTAATGAATAATATCCATTGATCGTAAGTAGTTTTGTTTTTAGGTTGGGGTTACTGTCAAATTGATTTACTTTACTACGATGCTTAATGATACTCCGAAGCTAAATATACATGTGTTCATTATGTATTACTCCTTCCGTTCAGTTTTACTTGTCAAGTATTCTAAAAATTTATCACTTTTAGCACATTAAAACAAAATATTTTTTTTTTCTGTTATACCCACAATATTAATTACTCATTTCAAATTATTTTCTCAAATTTATTAAATATATGTATCAATTAATATGAGTATCATGATAAATTATGTATTTCATTTATTATTTTTTAATGGACGTGCAAAGTCCATAATAGACAAGTAAAAATGAATACCGGGAGTAAAACATAAACCTTTTAAACTCAAGTATAGGTCATTGGAAAAGCAAATATCCTCGCTTCAAAATGTTATTAATTAGAACATCTATGCATTTGCTTATGCAACACACTTAGCACATTATTGTTTAGTTTTTGTTTGGAGCTAATTCTTGAGTCCAAAAGAGTTGGGTGTAAATTGATACATTTGGTTGAATAAATTTTTTTCCTTGTATCTTTTCTTTTCCATTTCTATTTGCTTGTTTGGTAGGTAAACCTCTTCTTTTTTTTTTTTTTGCAAAATACATAGTTTACTCATTAAACTTGCACCGAAATCCCTGTTACACACTTTTTTTCCACGAGAAATATTTTACACACCCAATCTTTCAAAAGTGTATCTAAGACACACTTATTCAGTGTTTGACCACTTTTTTCCAGCAAGTGTATTCACGTATAAATAATAACGTAACACGTGTTATTAACTTTAAAAGAAAAATTAAATTTTCAATTATATTCATCTTCTTCATCTTTCCCAAGCCGTACCACCATGGCTGCCCCCTCCCAAGTGAGTACTTCTGCACCAATATCAACCATGAAACCTTTATTTTTAGTTTCGGTTTTTAGAATATTAGGATGACATTGAATTTCTATCATCATTACCGATTAAATATTTTTCCAAACTTTCTCGTATTTGTATCGTCCCTCTTTCAGATTGACCTAATTGATAATATAATTGAGTACCAAAATTACTTACACCAACAACAATAAGACCAGAAAAGAACCAAAAATTTTCAACCCATCAATGGATGAAATGGAAGAAACTCTACAGACCCAGTTCTCACGACACACATACGAAGAACTCCATGAATTTTTTTTTCAGATTTGGCCACCCACGAAGCACACCTGTGACGCCGTCATTCAGCGATTCCCCATGTTGAATGTGAAACTCTGATTATTTTTATCCTTCTTTAAATCTTGGCAAAAATATTTGGTGGTATGGTGGTAGAAGAAGGTGATAATGCAATAATTGGAAAAAGATGGAAAAGACTTGGTAGAATTTTATCTAAAAACGAAAGAAAATGATTTAGAAAAATGATAAAATGAAAGGATGGACAACTAGCGTCAAAATGAGCATTTAGACACAAAATTTTAATTGTCCACTCGCCTCTCATGTGTGTAAAACACGCGAGTGACACGTAATAAAAAATGTGTGTCTTAGACATAGTTTTGAAAGGTTGAGTGTGTAAAAACATTTTCGTATGGGTAAACTATGTATTTTGCCTTTTTTTTGATAAACAAGATATATATATATATATATATATATATATATATATATATATATATATATATATAGAGAGAGAGAGAGAGAGAGAGAGAGAGAGAGAGAGAGAGAGAGAGAGAGAGAGATTAGGGAATAAAGTTTACACCATTACCTATGTCCGTATGGACATTTCCTACTTGGCTATTACAAAGCTTAGATATGTCACGTAGGACATTTTGATTTCCTACCGCTGCAAGCTTGGTGCATGCATCCTTACTAAGATATTTAACTAGATAAACAGTTCCTTCATGATCTGAAGTCAAAGCAGTAGTTACAAAAAGAGGAGGATAATACATAATCTTAAGATCCCTGCCATTAGCCTCCTGTAAAGCCCTTCTAGCCAGCTTGTGAGCAGGCCTATTAGCTTCCCTGAAATTGTGATGGACTGTTTGAAGCTTCGCCTGGAGCATTAATGACCTGCAATCATGAATAATACTGTTAAATATTGTGTTTCCTTGGTCTATGCAATTTATGACATCGGTTGAATCAGTTTCCACTTCTATGGGGGAATATCCTTGTTCATGAGTAATACGCAGACCTTCTTTTAGAGCCATCAGCTCAGTATGCAGGGTGATAAACCAGTGTTTGAGCCTTGAAAGCCAAGTATCCAGTGGCCCAAGCTGTCCCTGAAGAGGCCAGCGAAGCCGCAGAGGGATGTGTTTTCCTTATAGGAGCCATCAATATTGGGTTTGATACATCCACGTGATGGCTTGAGCCATGTAACAGTGATAAGGACCTTTTTTTAGGAATGTATTCCTTCTCTGTAAGGAGCTTGTATTCCTCAGCTTGTTTGTAGATATTTTTTAAGTAAAGCTTGTAGGCAGTGTTGTCAAACATATTATTATTTCTGTTGATCCAAATGTTCCCAATAGCAAACGGAAAAATATCCTTCCAGCTAATAATATTGTTTCTTAGGTTAAAATTATGATTGCGAATATTGGTGATCCAGTTGTTATTATTATCCCAGGTATGAGTGTCAAGACCTAAGAGGAGCCAAAATTCCCTAACAGTTGTGCACTCAAGAAAGATATGTTTGATGGTTTCGTTGTTTAATTTGCATATCGTGCAAACAGGATCAATATTCATGCCAATGTGATTTAAGTAGTCTCTAGAAGGCAGTCTCTCACGGTAGCATTTCCAGACTAAGAATTTAATTTTATTTGGGCAATTTAGGTCCCAAATACAACTAAAGTCTTTATCTGAAGGAGAGTGGCTATTGATTAATTTGTAACAAGATTTGGTAGTAAACAAACCATTTGTATTTAGCGAGAGTGTCACATGTGTTTGGGCTCGGTGTAATAACATTTACTTTGTTTGTCAAAGTTAGGGGAAGGATCATAGATAGTTGGGACACGTCCCATTTATTCTTAATCAAGATATTCTTAATGTGAGATTATCATTTTTTTGAGTTAGAGGCTCATTTATATACTGGCGTAAGGGGAGGTAGGGGATTGTAAATTCATTGACTATTCCAAACACTAAGTCTTGAGGAATTATAGGGAAACCAATGATTCATTTGTTGAAAATATTCCAACCTTGGATAATGCTATTCCAACCTTGGATTGTAATGACCCGACATCTCGTTTTGATATAGCGCGTCGTTCGATGGTTTGAGGCCTTGAGTAGATTCACTTCATGTATTATGACTTGTACATATAGCCGGATTTAAATTTCGAGAAGTTCGGAGTTGATTTGGAAGGAAAATTCTCAATTCGGAAGTCTTAAGTTGAAAGAGTTGGCCAAGGTTTGAACTTTGAGTAAACAGCCTCAGAATTGGGATTTGAAGGTTCCAATAGGTTCATGTGATGATTTTGGACTTGGGCGTATGCTCGGGTTAAGTATCGAATGGTCTGGGAGCATTTTGGTGCTTATTGTGAAAAGTTAGCATTTAAAGCTTTGGAAATTTTTCTACATTTGACAATGGTTTGAATTTAAGGCTATCAGACTCAGATTTTGGTTTCAGGACTTGGAGTAGGTCTGTTTCGTCATTTAGAACATGTCTGCAAAATTTGATGTCATTTGGAATTGATTTGATGTGGTTCGAATGTTTGATTGCAATTCAAGAAGTTCTTGAAAATCATTACGATTTTTGAGCGTTTTGGCATCCTATTCGTGATTCTAGAGTTTATTTTGTTGTTTTGATTACGCGAGCGAGTTTGTGTTATATTTTTAGACTGGTTTGTGTGATTGGACAGGGTCTTGGGGGCCTCAGATGTGTTTGGGTTGTGTCGCGCTCTTATTTGATATTTCGACATCACTTTCTTGGGTATAAAGGATACTATATTAAGAAAACAGACTTTGATTTGTGATTTGATTGAACCATTAGATCAGTATCGTAATTACGGAGTCATGGAAATAAGAATCATCGAATTCCGAAGTCGTATGAAAGAGTTATGCCCATTTTCGGGTCGGAAAAGATTGGTGGTGTTGCTGGTGCTTAAGTATCGCAATTGCGAAGATCGTAGATTTTTGCCTTGGGTCGCAATTGAGAACAAAGCTTGTATATGTTTGGGTTGGTATTGCGAAGCCTGTAGATTTTTGCCTTGGTTCGCAATTACGAATATTTGTTTGCAATTGCGAGGGTCCGTAAATGCGAACACTGAGTCGCAAATGCGACATCTGCACCTGTTAAAAGGGCTGGGAGACGAGATTTTGGAGACATTCTCTCATTTTTGGAACCCTAGGCTCGGTAGGAGGCGATTATGGAGAGGGATTTTCATCAACAATCTTTGGATAAGTAATTTTGTTCAATTTTCAATTATTTTACATGATTATATTTAACATCAAAATTTTGAGAAACTTTGGCTATGTTTTGAGAAATGAGGATTTGAGTATTAAGAGTTGATTTGAACTTGGATTTTGAAACAAAATACATCCATGGACTCGTGAGGTTATGGGTAATATTTATTTACAAAAAAATTTAGAATCTGGGTATGTGGGCCCGAGAGTTGACTTTGTTGACTTGGAAATTGTTATAAATTAATTAATTATGAGTATTAGAGTATATTTTTATTGGTTTGTACATTGTTTGACTAGTTTTGGATCGATGGGCATCGATTTGAGGTGTTAGAGAGGCGTTGGAGTCGGTTATGGAACTTCAGAGCGAGATAAGTCTCGTGTCTAACTTTGTGAGGGGAAATCTACCCCATAGGTGTTATATCTTTTATGTGCTACATGTTGTGGGACCTACGCATGTATGAAGTGACGAGTGTCCGTGCGTATGCTAGAAATCCTGATCATGTCCGGGTAGATTTAGATTCACGCCAAGCCTTAGTTGTACTATTTGAGTTATTCTTGTTTGTTTAATGCTTTAATTCTCATTATGACATGTGACTAGACTCGCGTAGAGTAATGGACTCGCCATTTTAGATATTTGACGAGCTACTTGATTAACCATAGAAATTGTGCTTCCCATACGAATTTCTTTCGCATTGTGCGTATTCATCGAAAAACTCCCTTGATTTCATAACTTAAAAGTATATTCGTGAGTGGGGTCAAGAAACCCGTTAAAGCTTCTTATTCTAATGGGATCGGGCCGTTCGCCTCGGCAGGATATTGTAACACACTCCTATGGGATCGGGTCGTTCGCCTCGGCAAGATATTATAACACACTCCTATGGGATTGGGTCGTTCGCCTCGACAGGATAGTATAACACACTCTTATGGGATCGGGCCGTTCGCCTCGGCAGTATCATATATCATATTCTTATGGGATCAGGCCATTCGTCTCGGTATTTCTATGAAACACTCTTATGGGATATGGTCGCTAGCCTTGGTAGAATCGTGCGAATACTTGATAAGAAGTCTGCGTACTCATGAGTTTTCTTACTTGAGATGTGACCGTTGATTTGGTATTGACCATTATGTATTCTCTTTTTGGAGGTATCCGATAATTGAGGACTTTGAGTTTACCGTTGAGTTGTAGACCGTATTATTTGCCTAAATCTGTACTCATTGTTTACTTACCATATTTCGTACATGTCTACTTTATTATATTTGTTTTATTGGACCACTGATAAGTATCAATATCGACCCCTCGTCATTACTTCTTCGGGATTAGGCTAGATACTTACTGGGTACGTGTTGATTTACGTACTCATGATGTACTTCTGCACTAAATGTGCAGGATTTGACAGGTTGATTTGGTGGTCGTTTGGGCGCGTGGGTGCAGTTGTTGAGGGAACTTTATGGTGAGCTGCATTTCCATGCTACGATTCTCAGCACATAGAGTTTTCATCATATTTATTTACTTTATCTTGTCTATCTTGTATTCAAGACAGATGTTGTATTGTTATTGTACTTCCTAGTAGATACTCATGCACTTGTGACACCGAATTTTGGGGGTTCCTAGTGGATGATCATTATTGTAGTTCACGTTATTTTATCATTTTACTTTGCGATTTATTTACATTTGGAAATTGGTAAATAAAAGCAAAGTTCATATGAGTGCCACGTTTTATTCTATTTATTTAATAAAATTTCTGATGTTAAAAATTAAAAATGGAAAATTATTTAGATGATTTCCGTTGGCTTGCCTAACGGCGACGTTGGGCGCCATCACGGCCTATAGTAGGTTTTAGGCCGTGACGTGGATAATGCTATTCCAAATCAAAGAGGAGGATTTGACATTATTTCTGGATCCATGAAGCCCTAGGATAGTTTTTGCCCAAGGAGATTGAGTATTTGTAAGAAGTCTCCAAGAGAGGTTAGCTAGGTTGACTAGGTTTTTATTCTTAGTGGAGTGGATACCTAAGACACCATCCTTCTTATGTTTAGTGATGGTGTCCCAGTTGACTAAGTGAAGTTTTTTGGAAGTTGCATGTGTGCCCCAAATGAAATTACGTTGGATTTTGTCTATATTGTTTAGCACCTTGGAGGGGAGTAGTGAGTATTACATTACATGATTTGGGAGGGAGTTAAGGCATGAGGCAGCCAAGATGCTTCTACCAGCGATGTTCAGGCAGTTTGTACTTCCTAGTAGATACTCATGCACTTGTGACACCGAATTTTGGGGGTTCCTAGTGGATGATCATTATTGTAGTTCACGTTATTTTATCATTTTACTTTGCGATTTATTTACATTTGGAAATTGGTAAATAAAAGCAAAGGTTCATATGAGTGCCACGTTTTATTCTATTTATTTAATAAAATTTCTGATGTTAAAAATTAAAAATGGAAAATTATTTAGATGATTTCCGTTGGCTTGCCTAACGGCGACGTTGGGCGCCATCACAGCCTATAGTAGGTTTTAGGCCGTGACATGGATAATGCTATTCCAAATCAAAGAGGAGGATTTGACATTATTTCTGGATCCATGAAGCCCTAGGATAGTTTTTGCCCAAGGAGATTGAGTATTTGTAAGAAGTCTCCAAGAGAGGTTAGCTAGGTTGACTAGGTTTTTATTCTTAGTGGAGTGGATACCTAAGACACCATCCTTCTTATGTTTAGTGATGGTGTCCCAGTTGACTAAGTGAAGTTTTTTGGAAGTTGCATGTGTGCCCCAAATGAAATTACGTTGGATTTTGTCTATATTGTTTAGCACCTTGGAGGGGAGTAGTGAGTATTACATTACATGATTTGGGAGGGAGTTAAGGCATGAAGCAGCCAAGATGCTTCTACCAGCGATGTTCAGGCAGTTTGTCTTACAAGTAGCCAATCTATATAGCATGCTATCAAGAATGAATTGATAGTCAGATGCCCTTGGTTTGGAATTTGTAATAGAAAAACCTAGGTATTTATCAAAGGAGTGGCTAATAATAATATTAAAAAGGCTAGAGAGACTAAAGGCTGTATTCTTAGGGCAGCTTTTGGAGATAATGATTTCTGATTTTGCCTTATTGATGCTTTGACCTGAAAGGTTGCAAAACAAATCCAGGAATTGCTTAATATATATGCCAATTTTTTGTTAATTTGTGCCATTAAGGTAAGGTCATCTGCAAAAAACAGATGTGATAATTGATGATAGCTTTTTTCTATAGTAACCGGGTCGCAACATCTATTATCTACTTTATGGTTGATTAGGTATAAAATATTTCCATACAAAGAATGAATAGATATGGGGACATAGGATCACCTTACCTGATACCTCTACTAGGAGTGAAGAAATTTGTTCTTGAATCATTGATAAGGACAACTATTCTACTAGTTGTAACACAATTCATTATAAGCTTACAAATATTGGGTGGGAATCTAAAATAGGTAAGGGATCTATGGACAAAGGATCATTCAAGGCAGTCAAAGGCCTTTTCTAGATTGATTTTTAGAATCATGTTATGCTTTTTACCATGATATTTATTCATTTTGAGGATAAACTTCTGGATGATGATAGCATTATCACAAGCCTTCTATTTTCAAGAGCTAGATAGGTAGGGACTGATTATAGAATCTAGGAAAGTCTTTAATCGATTTGTGATAATTTTGGTGATGATCTTCTAAATGGTGTTACATAATCCTATAAGTCTAAAGTTTTTTAAGTTATTGGCATTAGGGATTTTGGGGATTAGGCAAAGAAAAGTATCATTAATACCATCCGGGATGGTTCTACTATTAAAATCTCCTTGACATAAAATAATCACCGATTTCCCTATTGTACCCTAGTAATTTTTTAAAGAAAAATAAGTGGAGGCCATCTGCGCCCGGTTCTTTGTAAGGTTTAAAAGAGAAGCAAGCTTTAGTAATCTCAGATTCAGCGATAGGGTTATCAAAGGAGGAGAGATCAATATTATTGAAGCTTTTAGGATCAGTTTTAATGCTATTCCAGTTGCTGGTGACGTGGGAAGTTATAAAAACATTCATAAAATAACTATAAGTATGATTTATGATGGCATCTGGGGTCATCAATCCAGTTATTGTTATCATCCTTAAAGAAAATAATTTTATTTTTTCTTTTCCTATTTGTGCCATAATTTGATAGAATTTGGTATTGGCATCACCTTCATTTAACCAATAGATTCTAGATCGGAGTTTCCAGTAGTTTTCCTCAATTTTTAAAATACTATTGTAATCATTTTTTAGGAAAGATTCTAAACCTTGTAGGAAAGTACTAGACTGATAAGAAGGAGATATTTGGATGCCATAGAGTCTGGATAAGATGTGTTTTCTATTTTTGAAAATGTTACCAAAAACAGTATTTTTCCAGTTAATGATTTTGTCTCTAAAGATGGATGTAGCCATGGTGATCAAGGCGGAAAAGTTTTGGATATTAAGGGATTTGTTTAGGAATGAGATTAGCTAGCAAAGGATTGTGGTCCGAGTGAGTTTTTGGCAAGTGAGTAATAGAAGCATTTTAAAATGTTTGTATCCACTGTTCATTACCAAAAACATTATCAAGACGTTCCATGATTAGGCTATTATTAGAGAATTCATGGTTGGACCAAGTATATTTGCAACCTTTAAAACCAAGATCAATTAAATTATAATAATTTAACTTGGATCAAAGCTGGACAGCCCTTTTACGATTTATTGGCCTACCACCTAGTTTCTCATTATCTTTAAACACATAATTAAAATCACCTCCAACTATCCAAGTCTCTTTGTAATTATCCAAAATATTTTCCAATATTTTTCCACATTTGATCCCTAATGATTGTATTAGTGCTAGCGTAAATGAAAGAAAATAGCCAAGTAAGTCTAATAGGGAGAATCTCAATAGTAGCATGAATTTTATGGTTTCTACGGACAAAGTTGTGGACATTTATTTTAGTACGATCCTAGAGAATTACCATACCACCTGCCTGGCCTTCCACTGGTATCTCAATCATCTCAGAAAAACTAAAGTCGTTCAGAAGAGCAATGTGGTTATTCATTCTGGTTTTAAGGAGAGTAACCATGCATGGCCTGTGTTGATCCATAATCTCCCTAAAATTTCTCATGAAATAATCATTATTTTCACCTTTAATGTTCCAAATAATGAAGTTTGTAGCACTATTCATGTTAACATTATGTGGTGGTGGGTGACCATTCTCCATTATTCTCCTGGGTGGAGATGAGTTCCTCCTTAAAGAGGGGGCTAGGATCATTGCCCTGTTGCCCACAATTTTGTCGGGGAAGAATGTCCATTTCACACTTGTAGAGGTTCTGAGGACATGCAAGAAATATGCCTCTTCTCTTGAATTTCCTCGAAGAGAAGACTTTTACCTCGTCTAGGTTAGATAATTCTTCCACTGATTCTCCCACTAAGTTTATTTGTTCGATCATTTCCTCTTCCACTTGATTGCCTATATTTGGTACCACTGGGGGATTGGGGTTCATGTCCGCCATGGGCACTAGCATGTTGGGATTTTGTGGTTGCATCTGAGGTTGTCGTATCTCTGATAAGTATGGATTTTGATCACTTATTAGTACCTTTTTTCTTTTATTTTAGTCCGAAAGTATTAATATATGTTCCCAAAATAAATAAAACTGTGCAAATTGCAGGAATATTGGAGAATTGGGCTAAAATGAAGAAATCCAACTCAAAAAAGAGTGTTTCGGCTCACAAGGCAAGAAGGGGTGCAACAGACTAAAAGTGCGGTCCGCAAAATTCTCCTTGCGGCCGCAGATCTATTATTGAAGCTCAGATATGGAATGAAGAGAAGTGCGGACCGCACACAGTTTGTGTGGCCGCTAAAACATGGTCGTACTGACAAGAATGCAAAAAGTTCAGAGAGTGTGCAAAATGTCCAACACTGAAGCCTTGCCTGAAGTGCGGACCGAATATAAATTGTGCAGCCGCAAAAGCTAAAGTGCAGCCGCAGATCAAATTGTGCGGCTGCAAAATCTATCCCCTACAGACTAAAGCAATATGCGGACTGCACATGAAATTATGCGGCCACAGAACCTCTCGGAGGGCATTTTTGTCAGCAAAGTTTTGGTAACTATAAATAGACGGGAATCCCTTTTTAGGTCAAATTTTGAAATTTTCTTAGCTGTAGCCGTTGTAGTTTACCATCTTGGGTAATTGGTGACCATTTTGAGACAAAAACATCACAATTTATCATTTTAATTTTATATTATGGCTTTAATTAGTATTTCTTCTTTGTTTTCTTCATTTTCTACTATGAGTAGCTAGATACTTACTAGGGTTGTGACCCAACCCTAGTGTGTAAACCTTATGGGTATTTAATTTAATGCTTGTTTATGATTTGGTATTTGTTATTTAGCCTTGTTCATGCTTTAATTTTAGAATTAATGGTTGCAAGCATTAATTCATACCTTTTGACTTGGTCTTTACTTGAGAAAGAGGGACTTAGTTTAGAAAAACTTGGCTAACAAGAAATTGGGCTAGTTAAGGATTTGACTAGCCTAATTAAATGGTTTGAACTAGAGATAGGGAAAACCCGACTTGAGATCATGTAAACTATTTAGCTTGATACCCATTTGGATTTGAGAAAGCCAAATTGGGTAAAATCACTCTATGACCGAGAGGTATTGAGTGGGTAACTTAGAGTTGAGAGCTATAATACACCCAATCAATAAAACAAGTGTTAATATAATTAACCCTTTAGGCGAACAACTAGGCGAAGGTTACATCCTTAGGCTTTTTATATATTTGAAAACAACCAAAAATAATTAGTCAATCTCTAGTTTCATTTCTCTAATTGAGCATTGATAGTGTAGTTTATAAAAGTAATTTACAAAACCAACTTGATTGGAAGTGTATTTAAACTGTTTCATCTTCACGCATCACGTATACACTCTAACACCCAATATTAGCTCCCTGAGAAAATCAACCCCGACTTATAGCTGGGTACTATTTTTCCAACGATCTCTTCCACTCATTGTTGAGTGTGGATTGGGAGTTGATCAATTTTTGGCACCATTTTCGGGGAGTTAAAATGGTGTTAGCTATATATTTGAGAGTATTTGGAATATCTTCTTTCCCTTCCGTGTTACTAACGTGTTTAAGAAATCTTAGGTACAAGCATGGCAAACAATGAGCTTAAAAATATGCCTTTGGGGGACTTGGACAGTGAGGAGGAATAACCCGATGAGGTACCTCAAGTGCCACAATGAAGAGGACGGGGACCGTAAAATAATGTGCTTGTTCCACCCCCACCTCCACCATATCCACCACAAGCAGCTCCACACCGGATATTGCCCAACGAAGGTTATGCTAGTGAAAAAGTTTCTCCCCGTATTAGGGCGAGCAACTCTCAAATTACCAATGTGATGCTCACTTTTCTTAAGCAACGAGGTTTGTTTACCGGTGCTCCAACTCAAAATGCTTACAAGTCCACATGGGCTATAACACACGTAAATATAGAAATCAGGCCGAATTCCAATTTTATGGCCCTAAAATGCCAACAAACGAAGAACAGTCATGGCGGGGCGGTGACCAATGTTCCTTAGGTAGTTATGGATACATATTGGGGGAGTAAGCAAACTAATATTTTCGAGGATGTTTGAGGCTAAGGTTTTTCCCTTCTCTCTATGGGGGAAAGCTTTAGATTGGTTGGAACGATTGCCGAACCATTCAATTCACACTTGGGATGAGTTGGAGGCCAAGCTCATTGCTAAATTTTTCTCTCCCGGGCATATTGCTACACTTCATGATGAGATATTGGCATTCACACAAGAGCCGAATGAACCACGACACGAAATATGGGAGCGCTATAGAATAAAAGTTAAGGAATGTCCCAACAATGATATGACAGAAAATATTTTGCAACAAACCTTTCATCGTGGGATTAACACAACCAATCAATGTGTAGTGAATCAACTAGTCGATAGAAACTTTATGACTACTCTTTATGCGTAGGCGTGTGAAATCATAGATGAGATAGCGGAAACGTCGTCGGCTTGGAAATCCCTGACCAATGTCCCACAAGGTAATCCGAATATGATCTACCTCCACAAAAAATTGCAAGACCAAGGGCAAGCCACTGCCAAATTAACCACTACCATGACTCAACTAAATCAAGTGCAACCCCTAAGCAAGTTCATGCTATGGAGGGAGTGAATGTTTTGGTGAACAAGAAGAGGACTAAGGGTCCACAAGTGAAAACTCGAGTGGAGAACTATATGCAAGATGATGGCGGTTTTGATCAAGATGATTCTTATAATGAGCAAGTGTAATATGTGAACAATTTTCAAGGGCAAATAAATAACTTCCAAGGCCCAAACCAACAACAATGGTGACCACAAAACAATCATGGAAATTGGAATTCTAACAATCAAGGGAATTGGTATAACAACGACAATCAAGGAAAATGGAGTGGAAACAACCAAGGAAATTGGGGAGGCAACAAACAAGGTGGTTGGGGTAACAATCAAGCCAACTAGGTGTCGGGTTTTCCAAGGCCCCCAATGTATCAACAACAGAGCAACCCACCTCCTTATCCTTACCATGGTTCAAGTTATTCAAACAACGATATGAGACGTATTGAGAATATGTTCAAGCAAATAATGGAAAAGAATGTTGATTCACATGCCCAACTTGTCTCACACAATACATCAATCCGCAACCTCGAAGTTCAAATGGGGAAAATCACTCAAGCTCTAAATTCTCATCCTAAGGGTGCACTACCAAGTGACACGGTAGTAAACCCAAAGGGTGATAATAATACGGGGTATGCTATGGCAGTTATCACAAGAAGTGGAAGAGGCGAGAATGCACCCACCTCAAGTAGAAGGCGATTTATTGATGATGACCAAGTAATGCAAGAAGAAGAGATCCCGAACAATGTTGTTCAACCAAATGAGGAAGTTCGGATTGATATTCATGATAGTGTGGAAGAGACTCAAGAGGAGGTGAACCCGTCTAGGAACACATTATTAACATACCGGAGCTGGTAGTGCAAAAGGCAAAGGCACCATTGCCTAAACCTCCACCTCCATACCCTCAAAGACTTGCCAAGTAAAATGGTGAGAATCAATTTAAGAAGTTCATTCAAATGATGAAAAGTCTTTTAATCAATGTGCCATTGGTCGAAGCTTTGGAACAAATGTCCGGTTAGGCAAAGTTTATGAAAGATCTTGTGACAAAGAAGCGGTCGATGAATTTTGAGACTATCAAAGTCACTCATTAAGTGAGTGCGATTGTTCATTCAATGGATCCTAAGTTGGAGGATCCTGGTGATTTCACGATTCCTTGTACAATTGGAAGTGCCGAGTTTGCTAAAGCTCTTTGTGATCTTGGGGAAAGTATAAATTTGATGCCCTATTCGATTTTCAAGACTTTGGGGATTAGATAACTAAGAATCACTTTTATGAGATTGCAAATAGCAGATCGTACCATGAAAAGGCCGTTGGGTGTGATTAAAGATGTGTTGGTCCGGGTTGATAAGTTCATCCTTCCGTCAGACTTTGTCATTCTAGATTGTGAAGTTTATTATGAAGTGCCAATTATTCTTGGGAGACCTTTCCTTGCTACGGGTAAAGATCTTCATGATGTTGAAGCCGGATAACTCACTTTCTGGGTTGGTAATGAAAAAGTAGTATTCTATATGTGTAAGTCCATGCGGCAACCAAATAGCAATGAGGTGTGTTCTTTTATGGATTTGTTGACCGATGTCATTGTTGATGATACAAGTGCTACTATCAATGTTGTTGATATGTTGGATCCCGTCTTGCTCAACTTTGACGATGACGAGATGGATGGTTTCGTGAAATGTGTAAACTCTGTGCAATGAATGGGTTCGTACAACTATGAACCCTGAAAATTGTCTTTGGATCTTGAAAACAGGAAGGCTCCTCCTACAAAGCATTATATTGAAGAGCCACCTACCTTGGAGTTGAAGCCATTTCCTCCACATCTTTGGTATGAATTTCTTGGCCCTTATTCTACGTTACTGGTTATTCTTTCCTCTTGTTTGACTAATGTGTAGGTAGATTCTATATTGGCGGTGTTACAAAAGAGGAAGAAGGCTATTGGGTAGACCTTGACAGATATTCGGGGTATAATCTCCACCTTTTGCATGCATAAGATCAAGTTGGAGGATGGCACTAAACCATATATTGAACATCGAAGAATAATCAATGAGGCTATGCAAGAAGTTGTCAAGAAGGAGATTATCAAGTGGTTGGATGCCGGGGTTGTCTATCCCATCTGCGATAGTTCATGGACTTCCCCGGTTCAATGTGTCCCAAATAAGAGGGCATGACGGTGGTCACCAATGATAAGAATTAATTGATTCCTATGAGAGAGGTGACCGGTTGGAGGGTGTGTATGGATTATCGCAAGCTCAACAAAGTAACAATGAATGATCACTTTCCACTTCCTTTCTTAGATCAAATGCTCGATAGATTGGCCGTCCGTGCTTTCTATTGCTTTCTTGATGGGTACTCGGGCTACAACCAAATTCTCATTGCCTCAGAAGATCAAGAGAAAACAACCTTTACATATCCCTATGGTACTTTTGCTTTCAAACGGATGCCATTTGAATGCACCGACAATATTTCAACGGTGTATGATGGTTATTTTCATGGACATGGTGGAGGACTACCTTGAAGTTTTCATGGATGACTTCTCGGTGTTTGTGTATTCTTTTGATGATTGTCATGCAAATTTGGACAAAGTGTTGGCTAGATGTGAAGAAACCAACTTGGTACTCAATTGGGAGAAATGCCATTTCATGGTTGAGGAAGGTATTGTCCCTCGCCATAAAATCTCAAGAAATGGAATTGAAGTTGACAAGGCAAATATTGAGGTGATATCTAAGCTTCCACTTCCAACTTCTGTAAATGGTATGCGGAGTTTCCTAGGCCATGCAGGTTTTTACCGGCGCTTTATCAAAGATTTCTCTACAGTGGTTGAACCCGTTGTGCAAGATCCTTAAGAAGGATGCCAAGTTCAATCTCAATGATGATTGTATAAGTGCTTTTGAATTTTTGAAGCTCAAGTTGACAATTACTCCCATCATCACCGCTCCAAATTGGAGTGTGCCCTTTGAACTCATGTGTGATGCAAGTGACGTAGCGGTTGGGGCTATTTTGGGGAAACGTATCAATAAGATTTTCCATCCGGTATACTATGCTAGTAATACCATGAATAGTGCCAAAGTCAACTATACCGTTATGGAGAAAGATCTCCTTGCTATTGTGTTTACAATTGAGAAGTTCTGCCCGTACTTTATGGGTGCAAAAGTTATTGTCCACACAGACCATGCATTCGATATCTTATGATAAAAAGGACTCCAAAGCTCGGTTAATAAGATATGTACTCTTATTACAAGAATTTGATATTGACATCCAAGATAGGAAATTCAGTAAAAACCAAGTGGCGGACTACTTGTCTCGTTTGGAGGAGGAGGGGAGGCCTCATGATGGTCTTCAAATCAATGACTCCTTCCCCGATGAACAACTTTTGGAAATTTCAATAAAAGAGGTGCCATGGTTCGCAGACTTAGAAATTTTTCTTGTGTATGGAATCATTCTAGATGAGTTCTCTTCGAGCCAAAGGAAGAAGCTCAAAAGAGATTGTCAAGATTATTATTGGGATGAACCATATTCTTGGGACATGTCATTCTTCGCCATATGATGGTCATCATGGTGGAGCAAGAACGGCGGCTAAAGTGCTTAGTTGTGATTTTTATTGGACTACTCTTTAAAAGGATTCTAGTGAGTTGGTGAAAAGATGTGATGAAGGTCAACGGGCAGGTGGAATCTCAAAGAAAAATGAAATTCCTCTCACAACCATCTTGGAAATTGATATTTTCGATGTTTGGGGGATTGACTTCAAGGGCCCTTCTGTGAGTTCTTGTGGAAACACCTACATCTTGGTTGCAGTGGATTATGTGTCCAAATGGGTTGAGGCTATCGCTTTACCCAACAATGAGGCGAGAAGTGTGGTGGCCTTCTTGGAGAAGAATATTTTCACAAGATTTGGTACTCCACGTGCAATCATAAGCGATGGGGGGTCAAACTTTTGCAATAAAGCTTTTGACACTTTACATAGCAAGTATGGTGTTACTCACAAGGCCTGACTCCCTATCACCCATAAGCTAGTGGGAAAGTGGAAGTCTCCAACTAGGAGATAAGGAGTATCTTATCTAAAACGGTGAATGCTAACTGGACGAATTGGTCCAAGAAGCTTGATGGTACGTTATGGGCTTATCGGACGACTTACAAAACACCTATTAGAATGTATCCATACTGGCTGGTGTTCAGGAAAGCTTGTCATCTTCCGGTGGAACTAGAGCACAAGGCAATGTAGGCTCTAAATAAGTTGAATCTTGATTGGGATGTAGCCGCTAACTTGAGGGTTGCACATTTGAATGAATTGGATGAGTTCCGGTACCATGCATATGCACAAAGAACATATGAAATATCTTCATGAAAAATACATCTGGAACAAAGAGTTCAAGGTGGGCGATCTTGTATTGTTGTTTAACTTAAGATTGAGAATGCTTTCCGGGAAGCTAAAATCCAAGTGGAGTGGTTCATTTGAAATTGTTGGGGTGATACCTTTTGGTTCATTAGACTTGAAGAACAAAAACAATGAAGTATTCCAAGTCAATGGTTACCGAGTGAAGCACTACTTGGGCAAGGTTGGATATAGCCATGTGATGGCGGTCATTTACTTCACTTGAGGGTATTTTGCATCGTGTCGCAACGTTAAATCAAGCGCTTCTTGGGAGGGAACCCATGTTCTTATCCTTTTTCTTTTGTAGTTAGGTGTTATGTGTATTCTAACTTGATTTGAAGTGTGCTACAGGGTTGAGTGTGACTTGCAAGAAGGATGAACTAAAAAATGGCTAAATGTTCAAAAATCTGCGAACCACACATTTCTGTGTGCCACAACAGGAGGGCATTCGTGGCTGCACATTTCTCATACAGACTGCACAATTAGAATCTTGCAAAGGTGTAAAAATGTTAACTCTCTGAAGTTTGAGCCTGTTAGTGCGGAGGCTAATGTGTGACCGCACCCAAAAATGTGCGGACCACACATTAAGGGCAGAGACGACTGACCCAGGTGACAGTGTGCGGACCGCACGTGAAAATCTTCGGCCGCACTCGACCCCTTTCCCTTTTCGAATTTTTAATATAAATAGAAAACTTGATTTCATTTTACACTTTTCGCTCTCCTAAAAATCACTGTTACTCTACAAATTTGTTGAGAAATTTTCACTGTCCCCACATACAACCACATGTGCTTATACACCCAATGCAGTCACTCTATCTGGTATGTTTCATTTCATGTTAAATTTTTGTGGTAGTTTAATTTTTAAACTTTTAGTTTCTTTTTAGGCCATCTGTTATTAGAGTTTATCTATGTGTCCATGCGGGGTAGATCTGGACTGGGTAGTTGATAATACAGGCTATCGTGGGTTGGGTTAATGAGATTTCATGTTTGTACCATGTTGCCATGTCTATTTGTGCAAGTAATTGAAAAATCTAAGTAGAAAAGATTGCATTTATGTAGTTTTTGAAATCTGCGGAAGAACTTGAAATTGTGCGATCTGCAGATAAGGAGTTTTGGGCGACCTAGTGAAGCAAGTACATCTACGGCTGCACTTTAATCTGCGGACCATAGAAACTTTAGGGAGGCCGCAATCTGTGGTCGCAAAACAGCCTCTGCACTGTCTTCATAGAGGGGCTTCTGAGCCTCTGATGTTTTTTAACAAAAGTACGCCGCACTTATAATTGTGCGGTCTGCACTTCTGGTCTGCGGCCGCACATCCAAAATCTGCGGACCGCAGACCCCATTTTCAGCAGCCTGTTATTTTTGTCATAATCAGACTGTGTCCACATTGTTCTCCCTTGCCTACACAAGTTTTGAATGTGTTGAATGATGACTTACAACTAACAATCTTCTTTGCATTGATATAGACAATGGTTCGATCGCATGGCCGCGACGACACTACAAAAGGAAGAGGTGAATCTTCTACGTGTCGAGGTAGAGGTACCTTGCCCCTTATCAAGCCCAAAACAATCAGGAAGAAGGCCACAACAGGCAGAGAGAGAGGTGCAGACCTCTTCAAGTCTAGTTTCGATGTCCCATCTAGGGAAGCTTCAGAGAGAAACTCAACCTCTATTCAGTAGGAGTAGACAACCATACAGTCTAGGCCACACGGGCAATTCCAGCTCATGGATGAAGACTCTTCATCTCACAGAACTTTCGAGGGGTCGGAAAGTGCTAGCCAAACCTCTGAGCCAGCAGCTGTCCCAGACACAGAGGCATAGACTGTACATGATATCCCCGATGATGGTTGAGGGGGAGATGGTACATCCACGAGTGTGGAGATATAGAAGAAAGAGAGATATGGGAGGATAGGTTCGTTAGCTTGGCTGCCTTCACTTATTTCCATATGTGGTGGACGGTGAGATCCTTGACACTTGAGCGGCAGTTTCTATTGAAGGATTTGGATAAATACAACCTGGCGGCGTTGAGGCAGTTCAGAGCACGAAAGGGTTGGATGTAGTTTACTGAGAGAGTTGAGGATGCCAAAGAGTACCCCGTCTGAGAGTTCTATGCAAATGTTTCTCACATCAAGAAGGGGACGAAGGTGACTAAAGTACACAACCTCAAGGTGAGGTTTGATCAACACACACTAAACGCGTACTTGGGGTTTGAGGACTTGGAGGCGAAGGAGTATCTAGAGAAATGTGCAATGAAAGAACAAGTCCGACCTTGGTTTACCGATATCTTAGCACTAACAGGGCCACCACCACCATGGATCACTGCTGGGGTTCCCATTCAGCGGAACACATTGACCTTCGAGGCGAAGGGATGGCAGACCTTTGTTTGCAACAGAGTTGATCCATGCCAGAATGAGACACATCTACCTCTTCCTTAGGTTGTTCTTGTGGCTTCTATCATGACCGGGTGCCCAATTAATGTAGGTGCCATGATGTCGGCCAATATTTCATTGGTAGCACATCAGACTAGCTCGGCCTACCTTTATCCCAACACTATCACAGAGTACCTCACTTATGCAAAGGTAGAGCCAAGATCATATGAAACCAAGGTGAAGCCGAAGAAGACATTTGACTGGTATTCATTGATAGATGCGACCAACCCAAAGAAGAGAGATCATCCTTCAACCACCAGATGCCAGTCTGATGAACTGGCAGTGGTAGTTACTGATACAAGTGATATTCCATCTAACTCTGCTGAGCCCTCTTCTAGTACTACTGCTATGCCTCTGCCACCACCTTCAGATCCTACCACAACCCCATGGCAGCCCATGCTCCAGCTCGGAGGCCAGTGCCCATACCTACAGCTCCATTATCTGCTATGCGAGTCTCCCAGACATTGGCGAGTCTCAAAAAATGGATGCAAACAACTACTTCAAAGCTATCTGACATATCGAGTACTATTGCAGCACAGTCATCTACACATGCATCAAAGGTCTCCTCTGATCTTGATGAGAAGTTGAAGAATATTTTGGACAGCTAGAAGATGATCATGGACACTCTATTACAACACGGGTCGATTATTGAGGAGTTGGCCAAAGAAGTGAAGAAGATGAGGAAGTCCCAGGCAAGCAAGAAATCAGTTGACAAGCACAGACTAGACTTGCGACAGCTGGGGATCTACCTTTTGATATGCTACTTGACCTTCACCAGTCTATCCTAGATCCATTGGCATCATCTGCACTGGTTGCACCAGCTGGCTAGTCTGAGGAGCCAGACCTTGCTGCCGACACTGTTGAGGCAGTACGTGCAATGTTTACCACTCCCGCCACGCCCAGATATGATGATGATGAGATACAATTGGCTGACCTAATGGGAGATGATGTTGCTGGGGACACTGAGATGTCCAAGGATCCTTAGGGAGTTTTCTTCACCCTCTCTCCTTTCACTCTTATTTTTTTAAGCATTGGGGACAATGCTTACTTTTATTCGGGGGGGGGGGTGGAGTTTATTTGATTTGACATTGACACCTTTTGGATACATATGGGACTGTAATAATTGGATGATTATGTTCCTTTTTCTTATTTGTAGTTTATTTATCTTAAGTAGTTATTGTTCATTAGCTTCTTTATTTTTCCACTTTAGTTCTTATTTTGTTTGTAGTTTTTTTTTAATGTTTTCATAAATAATAAGCCTTTGGTTTTTTTAATATCACGATTCTTTCCAAAGGTAGTTTTTGTGTGAATCAGGTGACTCTCCAATGATGGATTGCGTTACAACCTTCTTAATAGAATGAGTCTATTTCTGTGTTTAGGTAGTAATAATAATAGTAGTAGTAATGAATAAAATACCTAATCAAGTCATTTTCGAAAAAGAGTTCTTCATGTTTCATTTGGCACCAACACACTTAACTACATGCCTATGGTTTGAAACAAGATTTTTGAAAGAAAATAGCTCTAGTTAGTGACTTTGAGACTCTCGAGTTGACTTTGGTAATCATCGAGTGATTTATTGGACCATAGTGATCTTTAACTTGAGTGTGGTTGTTGTAGGCTCTCGACTCTATCCTCTTTTACGGTCTAGTTGCATGAGGGGTGAGGTGATTTGTTGCTAGCCCAAGTATCCATGCGTATGGTCTAGAACTTACCCCGAATGTGCTTCAAGGCAAAATCCTAAGTTTTGCTGGTTTAGGAAATGATGTAGGATTTTCTTGGTCCGTTTTAGCTTTCTATTGCCAACCAATATCGTTATCCCTAGTCAACCCCCTTTGAGCCTCCAGCCTTTCTCATTTAATAACCATGTTATAATATTTTACCCGTTTTGTCGTGATCCTCTCTTGGCACTCGGACCTTAACAATCTTGTGAAATAAATGGCTTAAGGCATAAGCTTGATGGGAGATTTGAGGAATTTGAAAGAGATATCAAGGCAAAAAAGAGAAAAGAAATGATCTCTATGAAAAGAGAAGGCAAGAATAGAAAAAGAACCAAAAAAAAAAATGCAAAAAAGAGATAAGTGGAGGGGTTGATGGATTCAAAAAGAGGTAATGATCCCTAACATGAGCATCAAGGGAGAAGAAGAATGAAATGAACAAGAAAGAGTGATGTCAAGTCTTTCTAACCCTCAATAAAAAGAGAATGTCTTTAATAATTGGTAATTATGAGCCAAGAAATGAAAATATGGGGTGCTTAAGGATAGGTGTAACAACTTACCCATATTGTATCCTACCCTAACCCAAAAGTTTTCATTACAACCCGAAAGAAGTCCTACTTGATTTTGAACCGAGTGAACTTATATTAGTGGTGAACTACATGAGGGGAAAGTCTATGGTACTTGAAGCCGTACTTGTGACATTCTCTTGGGAGAGAAGAGTGAACCTTTCATGAACCTTAAGATTGAGTGCTAAATTTTGAAGTGAGCTTGTCAAATGGAAGGTAGAGGAGGAAGAGTTTGGAGTCCAGCATGACCTACATGATAGAACAAGAGTCCTTGATTGGTAAAGTCAATTCTTGAAGCTCAACAGTCATATTAGAACTATATGTGCATGATACTTGACTTGTTACCTTGTTGATAATGCATGAGTAATGTGGGTAATTGTTGGTCCCAAGTGAGTATGTATGGCTCACCTTTGACTCGCTGAAATGACCTTTCACTTTGAGGAGGTGGGAACTAATCTATTTGCTTGAAGACAAGCAAATACTTAAGTTTGAATGAGTTGATAAGTGTGTATTTTGACAACTTATTAGTACCTTTTTATTTTTGTTTTAATTCGGAAGTATTAATTTATGTTCCCAAAACTAATGAAAGTGTGCAAATTGCAGGAATGTTGGAGAATTAGGCTAAAATGAAGAAATTCAACTCAAAAAGGAGTGTTCCGGCTCACAAGGCAAGAAGGGCGCATCATACCAAAAGTGCGGTCCGCAGAAGTATTTCTGCGACTGCAGATGAAAGTGCGGACATCAGAATTCTCCTTACGGCCACGATAAGTGGGGATTTTGACTACTTACTAGCACCTTTTAGCTTTTGTTTTAGTCTAAAAGCATTGAATTATGTTCCCGAAACTGATAAAATGTGCTAAATTGCAGGAATATTGGAAGATGGACTCCCGAGATGAAATCCAACTCAAAAAGGAGTAATCTAAACTCAAGGCAATAAAAGGCTCAAAAGCTCACAAAGTGTAGAGCGCAGAATTTGATCTGCGGCCACAGATAATGAAGGAAAGTCTAGCTGACTTATGTGCAAAGTGCAGACCGCACATGAATTGTGCAGCCGCAAAAGATGGGCTAGGAACAAAGTTCAGAGAATGTGCAAATTCCCAATTTCCAAGCCTCTCAGAAGTGCGGCCGCAGAAGGAGTGCCTTGCGGCCGCATACATAAAAGTGCGGCCGTAGAACCCTCCGAGGGGCATTTTTTTTTCGAAATTACCAGCTTTGTATAAATAGAAAAGTTTCACAAAATTAGGTCAACTTTTGACATCAACAGCTACATTAGCTGTTTCTCTTTGCTTCTTTTAGTAGTTTTCATATTTTGGGATATTTTAGCATATATTTTATCATTTTAATTTTACAATATGAGTTTAATTAGCATTTCTTCTTGAATTTTTCAATTGCAAGCATGAGTAGCTAGATTTTTACTAGGGTTGTGATCCAACCCTAGTGTGTAAACCTTATGGGTGTTTAATATAATGCTTGTTTATGGTTGGGTGTTTATTATTTAGCCTTGTTCAAGCTTTAATTTTTGGAATTAATGGTTGCAAATATTAGTTCATGCCTATTTGACTTAGTCTCTACTTGAGAAAGAGAGACTTAGTCTAGGAAACCTTGACTAACAAGAAATTGGGTCAATCAAGAGATTGATAATCCCAATTAAAGGGTTCAACCTAGAGATAGTAATAACCCGACTTGAGCTTTTATTATCCGTTTTGTGCAATACCCATTTGGACTTGAGAAAGCCAAATTGGGAAAAATCACTCTCTCACCGAGAGGTATTGAGTGGGTTATTGAGAGTTAATAGCTATAATATACTCCGATCAATAAAACAAACATTAAGGTTTATATCCCATTAGGCAAACACCTAGGTAACGGTCATAGCCCTAGGCATTTTACAAAACTTGAAAAACAACAAAAATAATTCTCTCAGTTTTATTTCTTAACTTTGCAATCTTAGTTTTAAATTAGACATAGAAACAACTCAAATTTGTGGAAGTGTAAATTAAGAAAGTCAAACTCACATTCTATATACTCCTAACTCCCATATATAGCTCCCTGTGGAAATCGATCCCGACTATTATTGCAATCGACCGTTTCATAACCTTGATTTGAGGTGTGAAATTAGACGAGATCAATTTTTAGCAACGTTGTCGGGGATCTAAAAATGGTGTTAGCTATATATTTAGGTGTGTTTTGGGGAATATCTTCTTTTTCTTCCTTGTTACTAACATGTTGAGAAATTGTAGGTGCAATCATGTCAAACAATGAGCTCGAAAACTTACCTTTGGGGGATGTGGACGTTGAGGATGATCAAATGGATGAGGTCCCTCTTGAACCTCAAGCAAATAGACGAGGCCGAGCGCCTCATGACAATGTACCCGCTCCACTCCCACCTCCACCAAGAGCGGCACCACACATGGTGTTGCCGAATGAAGGGTATGCAAGTTCTATTGTCCCTCCCCATATTAGGACAGACAACTTTCAAATAACCAACTTGATACTCACTTTTCTCGAGCAACGAGGGTTCTTCACTGGTGCACCGGGTCAAAATACATACAAACACTTGAAGGGGTTTGTAGATACATGTTGGGGGAGTAAACAAAAAAATGTCTCCGAGGATGCTTTGAGGCTAAGGCTTTTTCCCTTCTCTCTATGGGGGAAAGCTTTATATTGGTTGGAACGTTTGCCAAATCATTCCATTTATACTTGGGATGAATTAGCGGAGAAATTTATTTCTAAGTACTTCTCTCCCGAGCACATGGCTATTCTTCGGGGTAAAATTATAGCATTCAAGCAAGAGCCCAATGAACCACTACACGTGATATGGGAAATGTATAGAACAATGATGAAAGAGTGCCCCAACAACGATATGATGGAAAATATGATTCAACAAACTTTCTATCGGGGGATCAATACAACCAACCAATGTGTAGTAAATCAACTTGCCAGTGGAAACTTTATGACTATACGTGATGCGGAGGCGTGTGGTATTTTGGATGAGATGGCGGATACTTAATCGGCGTGGCAATCCCGGGCTAATGTTCCACAAGGGGATCCAAATGTAATTCACCTTCGCAAAGAATTGCATGACCATGGGCAAGCCATAACCGAATTGACCACCACCATGAACAAATTAGCAAAGGCTTAACTTCAACAAATGCAAAACCTGAGGCAAGTCAATGCAATGGAGGGAGTAAACATGATGGTGAACAAACGGAGAACAAAAGTCTACAAGTGCAACAAAGAGTGGAAAAATTTATACAAGAAGATAGTGGATTTGAGCAAGAGGATTCCTACAATGACCAAGAAGAATAGGTCCAATATGTGAACAACTTTCAAGGAAAAAGAAACAACTTCCAAGGCCCAAGCCAACCAAAATGGAGACCTCAAAACAATCAAGGAAATTGGAATTCTCACAATCAAAGCAATTGGAATAACAACAACAATTAAGGCAATTGGAGTGGAGGAAATAATCAAGGAAATTGGCATAACAACAATAACCAAGGCAATTGGGGATGCAACAATCAAGGCGGGTGGAATAACAATCAAGGAAATCGGTGGTGGGTTTTCGAAGGCCCCCGATGTATCAACAACCGAGCAACCCACCTCCTTATCTTTCCCATAGTCCTAGTTCTTCCAACAATAAAATGAGCCATATTGAGAACATGTTCAAGCAAATGATGGAGAAGAATGTCGATTCCGATGCCTAACTTGCTTCACACAACACATCGATCCGTAACTTAGAAGTGCAAATGGGAAAAATCTCTCAAGCTTTAAATTCTCATCCTAAGGGGGCACTACCAAGTGGCACGGTGGTGAACCCAAAGGGTGGGAACAATTCGGGGCATGCCATGGCCGTTATATAAGAAGTGATAGAGGTGGGAATGCACCCACCTCAAGTAAAAGGCAACTTATGGATGATGAGCAAGTGGTAGAAAAAGAAGAGATCCCGAACAATATGGTGCAAGCAAATGATGAAGTGCAGATTGATTTTGATGACACTGTGGAAGAGACTCAAGAGTAAGTGAACCCGTCTAGGGATCATGTTATTGACATACCGGAACCGGTAGTGTAAAAGGCTAAGTCAAAATTTCCTAAGCCACCTCCTCTATATCCTCAAAGGCTTTCCAAGCAAAATGGTGAGAATCAATTCAAAAAGTTCATTGACATTATGAAGAGTCTCTTGATAAATGTGCCATTAGTTGAAGCTTTAGAGCAAATGCCTGGTTATGCAAAGTTTATGAAGGATTTGGTGAAAAACAAGCGGTCGATGAATTTTGAAACTATCAAAGTCACTCATCAAGAGAGTGCAATTGTTCATTCGATGGCTCCTAAATTGGAAGATCCCGGTGCTTTCACAATCTCTTGTACCATTGGAAGTGTCAAGTTTGCTAAAGCTCTTTGTGATCTTGGGAAAAATATCAATTTGATGCCCTATTCGATTTTCAACACCTTGGGAATTGGGCAACCAAGACCCATATCTATGAGATTTCAAATAGCCGATCGTACAATGAAAAGATCGTTGGGAGTGATTGAAGATGTATTGGTTCGTGTTGATAAGTTCATTCTTCCGGCAGATTTTGTTATTCTTGATTATGAAGTGGATTATGAGGTGCCGATTATTATTGAAAGATATTTCCTTGCTATGGGGAAGGCTCTTGTTGATGTGGAAATCGGAGAACTCACTTTCCGTGTGGGTGATGAAAAGGTGGTGTTCCATGTGTGCAAATCTATGCGGCAACTAAATAGCAATGAAGTGTGTTCTTTCGTGGACTTGGTAATCGATGCGATTCTTGATGATACAAGTTCCATGATTAATGTGGGTGATATGTTTGAGGCCGTCTTGCTCAACTTTGATGATGATGAGATGGATGGCTTTATGAAATGTGTGAATTCTTTGCAAGGAATAGGGTCGTACAACTATGCACCCCAGAAACTTTCCTTGGACCTTGAGAATAGAAAAACTCCTCCTACAAAGCCTTCAATTGAAGAGCCTCCTACCTTAGAGTTGAAGCCATTGCTTCCACATCTTCGGTATGAATTTCTTGGTCCTTGCTCTACTTTACCGGTTATTCTTTCCTCTTGTTTGACTAACGTGCAGGTTGACTCTCCATTGGCGGTGCTCCGTAAGAGAAAGAAGGGTATTGGGTGGACTTTGGCGGATATTCGGGGAATAAACCCTGCATTTTGCATGCACAAGATTAACTTGGAGGAGGATGCAAAATCATCTATTGAACATCAGAGGAGACTCAATAAAGCTATGCAAGACGTGGTAAAAAAGGAGATTATCAAATGGTTGGATGCCAGGGTTGTCTACCCCATTTTCGATAGTTCGTGGACTTCTCCGGTACAATGTATCCCAAAGAAGGAGACATGACGGTGGTCACTAATGTTAAGAATGAGTTGATTCCCACAAGAACGGTAATTGGGTAGAGAGTGTGTATGGACTATCATAAGCTAAACAAAGTCACAAGGAAGGATCATTTTCCACTTCCCTTCCTTGACCAAATGCTTGATAGGTTGGCTGGTCGTGCTTTCTATTGCTTTCTAGATGGATATTTGGGCTACAATAAAATCCTTATTGCTCCGGAAGATCAAGAGAAAACAACTTTCACATGTCCTTATGGTACTTTCGCTTTCAAATAGATGTCATTTGGCTTATGTAATGCACCGGTGACTTTTCAAAGATGTATGATGGCGATCTTTACGGATATGGTGGAGGATTACCTTGAATTCTTCAAGGATGACTTCTCGATGGTTGGGGATTCCTTTGATGATTGCTTGGCAAATTTGGATAGAGTATTGGCAAGGTGTGATGAAACAAACTCAGTGCTAAATTGGGAGAAATGCCATTTCATGGTAGAGAAAGGCATTGTCCTTGGCCACAAAATTTCAAAGAATGACATAGAGGTCGACAAGGCAAATATTGAGGTGATTTCTAAACTTCCACCTCCGACTTCAGTAAAAGGCGTGCAGAGTTTCTTAGGTCATGTGGGGTTCTACCGGCGCTTCATAAAGGATTTTTCTAAAGTGGTGAACCCATTGTGCAAGTTCTTAGAGAAAGATGCTAAGTTTCACTTCAATAATTATTGCATGAGATCCTTTGAATTTCTAAATTTCAAGTTGACAACCACTCCCATTATCACCGCTCCTAATTGGAGTATACCTTTTGAGCTCATGTGCGATGCTAGTGATGTTGCGGTTGGAGCAGTTTTGGGGCAATGCATCAATAAAACTTTTCATCCGGTCTACTATGCTAGTAAGATAATTAATGATGCCCAAGTCAACTACAATGTTACGGAGAAAGAGCTCCTTGCCATTATGTTTGCAATTGAGAAGTTCCGCCCGTACTTGATGAGTGCAAAGGTTATTGTTCATACGGATCATGCGACACTTTGCTATCTTATGAGCAAGAAATATTCCAAAGCTCGGTTGATAAGATGGGTGCTATTGTTGCAAGAGTTTGATATTGACATCCAATATCGAAGAGGGAGTAAAAATCAAGTGGCGGACCACTTGTCTCATTTGGAGGAGGAGGGGAGGCTGCATGATGGCCTTCAAATCAATGACTCCTTCCTCTATGAGCAACTCTTGGCTATTTCAATGAAGGATATGCCATGGTTCGGAGATCTAACAAAATTCCTTATGTGCGGAATCATCCCGGATGAGTTCTCTTCAAATCAAATGAAGAAGCTCAAACGGGATTGTCAAGATTATTATTGGGACGAGCTATACGTTTTTCGGATTTGCACGGATGGGGTAATTAGAAGATGTGTGCCGGACAAAGAGCAAAGTGATATTCTTGAGGCGTGTCATTCTTCGCCTTATGGTGGTCACCATGGCGGAGCAAGAATGGCGGCAAAAGTGCTAAGTTGCAGTTTCTATTGGCCCACTTTTTACAAAGATGCAAGTGATATGGTGAAAAGATGTGATGAATGTCAACGGGCCGGTGGAGTCTCGAAGAAGAATGAAATGCCTCTCACTACCATTTTGGAGATTGATACCTTTGATGTGTGGGGTATTGACTTCATGGGTCCTTTTGTGAGTTCTTGTGGAAACACCTACATCTTGGTCACAGTTGATTATGTGTCTAAATAGGTTGAGGCCATTTCTCTACCCAACAATGAAGCGATAAGTGTGGTGGCATTCTTGAAGAAGAATATTTTTACAAGATTTGGTACTCCGTGATGGGGGGTCGCATTTTTGCAACAAGGCTTTTGACACTTTGCTTAGCAAGTATGGTATCACTCACAAAGTTAAGACTCCCTATCATCCACAAGCTATCTGTCAAGTGGAAGTCTCCAACCAGGAGATAAAGAGTATCTTGTCCAAAACACTGAATGATAACCAGACGGATTGGTCAAAGAAGCTTGATGATGCACTATGGGCTTATCGGACTGCTTTAAAAAATCCTATCGGGATGTCTCTATATCGGTTGGTGTTTGGAAAACCTTGTCATCTTCCAGTGGAACTTGAGCACAAAGCCATGTGGGCTTTAAATAAATTGAATCTTGATTGGGATGCATCTGCTAACTTGCGGGTTGCACATTTGAATGAATTGGATGAGTTCCCGTACCATGCCTATGCAAGTTCGTCCTTGTACAAAGAGAAGATGAAATACCTCCATGACAAATACATTTGGAATAGGGAGTTCAAGGTGGGCGATCTTGTTTTGCTGATCAACTCACGGTTGAAGATGTTTCCCGAAAACCTGAAATCTAAATGGAGTGGTCCCTTTGAAATTGTGGGTGTAGTGCCTTTTGGTGCATTGGACTTGAAGAACAAAAACAATGAGGTTTTTCGAGTCAATGGTCACCAGGTGAAGCACTATTTGGGAAAGGTTGATGATGGCCATGTGGTGGCAGTGATTCATTTCAAATGATGGTAATCTGCGTCGTGCCCCGACATTAAATCAGGCGCTTCTTGGGAGGCAACCCATATTCCTTTTTCTTTTCTTTTCTTTTCATCTTTTTTAGTTAGGTGTTATTTTTGTGCTAACTGGTTTTGAAGTATGTTGCAGGAATGAGTGTACTTTACAGGAATTATGCCCAGAAAATTGGCTAAGTGTGGAAAGAATTGCGGATCGCAAATGTATTGTGCGGATTGCAAAATATTAGTTGCTAGAGCAAAGGGTGATCTACGGCCACACAATTACATTGCGGACTGCACAAATTGAAGGGGTAAAGTGACAACTCTCTGAAGTTGGTTTGTCAGAGAAATGACCAAATTGCGGCCGCAATACAAAATCTGCGGTCTGCAACACATTCTGCATCCGCACAACAAATTCTACGGACTGCAACACAAAAGGGCTTCTGATCCCCCAGGTAACAGAGTGCGGACCGCAACGGGAATTCTGCGGCCGCACTCAACTCTCTTTCCCTCAGTAAAAACTGTCCAGTATAAATAGAAGACCTAGGGCTACTATTACTTTTTTTTCCCTCTCTGAGCATTCACAAGTCTAAAACATTAAAATCATCTGGTAAATTATTTGCCACACACACTCAACATTTGTGATCACTCATTTTCACTACTTCAAATCTGGTATGCCTCAATTACTTGTAGAATTTCTTAATTTTTAGTTTAATTTACAACTTGTTAAGTAGTTTTAGGCCAATTGTCAGTATAATTCAATTATACAACCATGTGGGGTTAAACCTGTAATGGGTCAACTAGTACTTGCTCTATGGGGAATGGATAAATAGGTTTACATGATTATACACTACCACCATGTCAAATTTGTGCAAAAAATTGCAAACCCTAGAACTCTGATCGTAATTGTGTTGAAATCTGCGGCCGCACAAGAAATTATGCGGTCCGCAGAAGTTGAAATTTGGGTACTTTAGTCAAGCATGATTCTGCAGCCGCAATAAAAAATGTGCGGACCGCAGAAATCCCATCGCGGCCGCAGAATAACTAGTTCTCTGTTATGAGAGAGTTGTCAATTTGATGACTCACATGTGCGGACGCAATGGAAAATATACGGACTGCAGAAAAGTGATTGCGGCCACAAAATAGCCCATTATCTATTATCAGAGAGTTGGCATATTGGTGGAATCTAAGCTGCGGCCGCAATGACAATTGTACGGACCGCAATCCAATTCTGCCTGTCGCACTGAAAATTGTGCGGACCGCAAATCCAATTCTGCAGCCGCAAGATTAAATTGTGCGGTCTTCAATGCCTAGTCTGCGGCCGCAATGATATTTTTGCAGACCACACTCCCCTTCCCTGCAAGCATGTTTTACACTATGTTGTTCACTTTCTCTCTAGTGTGTTTTTGTATGTTTGCACTTGAATTACAACTGGCACATAATGTTGCTTGGTACAGAAAATGGTTAGATTTCGAGGCAGAGGTGATACTTCAAAGGGGAGGGGTGAACCTTCCAAGGCTCGAGGAAAGAGTGCTTTACCCCTCGCCCTCCAAAATATAATCACAAAGAAGGCTATAGCCGGTCGAGGGAGAAATGTAGAGCCCTCCGAATTCCATTCTTATGCCTCGTCTAGGGAAGTATCAGAGGGAAAATCAGTTCCAGAGCTGTCGGTTGTCCAATCAAAGCCATTAGGAAGGTATCAACTCTGGGACGAGCCTTCCACATCACATAGCACCTACGATCGTTCGAAAAGTGCTAGTCAGGTTTTTGAGCCCTCCTCTACACATGTCCCTGAGGCACCAGCGACTACAGTTGATGACATCTCAGATGATGGCCGAGAGGGAGATACTATAGTTGCCGGCCTTGAGCGGTTGAAGAAGAAAGAGGTCTGGGAGGACCGGTTTGTCAGTTTGGCTGCCTTCACTAGCTTCCGTGGGTGGTGGCCGGTGAGGTCGCTCACTCTTGAGCGAAAATTCTAATTACCAGATCTAGAAAATTATAACCCAACAGTCTTGAGGAAGTTCCGAGATGGAAGGGGTAGATGTGGTTCACCCAGAGCGTAGCGGATGCAAAGGAATATCTTGTCCGGGAGTTCTACGCCAATGTGGCGCACATTAAGAAAGGGACAAAAATAACTAAAGTGAGGAACCTGAAGGTACGTTTTGACCAGCACACATTGAACACCTACTTGGGGTTTGATGATGTTGAGCCTGCACAGTATTTGGAGAAGTTGGCAGTGGGAGATGCAGCTTGCCCATGGCTAGCTCAGATTTTGGTAGCTCCTGGGCCACCACCACCATGGATTACCGTAGGGGTGTCTATTCACAGAAACACCCTGAGTTTTGAGGCGAAGGGGTGACAGACCTTTGTATGTAGCCGACTTGACCCATGTCAAAATGAGATAAATCTTCCTATCTAGCGGGAAGTTCTAGTCGCCTCTATCATGGCCGGGTACCTGATCAATGTGGGTGCCGTGATGTCGGCCAACATATCTGTGGTTGCCAGGCAAGCTGATACTTCCTACCCATATCGCAACACCATTACTGAGTATCTTACGGATGCACGAGTGGATCCGAGAGATTTTGATACGAAGGTGCCGGCGAAAAAGCCTCTCTCTTGGTATTCGTTGATGGATGCACACAACCCTAAGAAAAAAGGTTAGCCGACTACCACCATAGGACAGTCTGATGAGCCATCAGTGGTAGATGCAAAGACAGTCGACATGCCATATACGTCAGCAGAGCCTTCAGCCAGTGTATCAGCGAGGCCCTCACCTCCAGCCTCAGTGCCTCCAACAGCCCCCATTACAGGTTCCATCTCGGCTTTGAAGCCGGTATTGATGCCCACTGCTCTACTATCTGCGCTGTGAGTCTCCCAGACACTAGAGAGCTTCAACAACTGGATGCAAACAACTACTGCAAAGTTATCTGACATATCTAGTAATGTTGCAGCACTGTCCTCTACTCAGGCACCCCATATTCCCCCCCCCCAGTTGAACAAAACTCTGAAGAAGCTCTTGGAGAATCAGAACACAATCGTAGCCACTTTGGTGCAGCATGGGTCAGTGATAGAAGAGCTGGGCAAGGAAGTGAAGAATATGCGGAAGTCCCAGGCCTCTAAGAAATCAGTGGACAAGCTCCGGAGACAGGTTACCAAGCTTGCAGCAGTCAGAGATATTCCATTTGATATGCTGATTTACCCGCACCACCCAGGCCCAGATCCTATAGCACATACAACACCAGCTAGCCGGTCTGAGGAGCCAGACCTTGCTGCTAACATTGCCGAGGCAGTACATCAGATATTCACTAACCCAGTCACGCCCGGAGTTGATGATGATGAGATCCAGTTGGATGTGACTAAGGTCGGTGATGTTGTTGTGGGCACAACGATGGCTAAGAAGCCATAGGGAGTTTTACTCACTCAAACCCTTCCTTTACTCTTATTAAGCATTGGGGACGATGCTTATTTTTATTCGGGGGGGGAGGGGGGAGAGTTTATTTGATATATTTTGATGATTATGAGATAATTGATTTGTAATAACTGACAGTATTTTCTTCTTTTTCCTTATTCTATATATATTCTCTCTTTTCCTTCCTCATTATGTATATATCTTATTTCATTATGTATATTCATTATGCTTTCAATAGTTTTTTCTTTGTAGCTTCTTTACATGTGTTCTCTTATTAGTTAGTGTTTAACTAACTACGTTCTTTTTAAATTAGTAACTTCTTTTTGTGTTTCAGTAGATAATAAGCCTTTGGTTTTCTTAATGCCACGCTTCTTTCCAAATGTAGTTTTTGTGTGAACCGAGTGACTCTTCCCAATGATGGATGGCATGACAACCTTTTTAAGGGACTGAGTCCATTTTGGTGTATAGGTAATAATAGTAGTAGTAATAAATAAAAAGACCTAATTATGTCATGCTCGAAGAGTCAAACATGCTTCACTTGGTACCAACACACTTAACTACGTGCTTATCGTTAAAAATAAGTCTTTTGGAAAAAAATAACTCTAGTTAGTGACTTTATGACTCTTGTGTTAACTTAGGCGATCATCGAGTGGTTTAATCGAACCATAGTGATTTTCAATCTTGAATGTGGTCGTTGTGGGCCCTCGACTCTATCCTCTTTAACAATCCAGCTGCGTGAGAGGTGAGATATTTTTGTTTCAAATCCAATTACCCGTGCGAATGGTCTAGAACTTGCCCCGAATGTGTTTCAAGGTGAAATCGTAAGTTTCGCTTGGCTTGAGAAGTGATTGTAGGATTTCCTTGACCCACTTGAATTCTCCATTACCTACCAATGTTTTTATCCCTAATCAACCCATTTGAGCCTCAAGCCTTTCTTATTTGATACCCATGTTACAAACCTGTACCCGTTTTGTCGTGACCCTCTCTTGGCACCCGAGCTTTTCTTAACACTCTTGTAAAATAATTGGCTAAAAATATAAGTTTGGGGGAGAGACGAGAAGCTTGAAAGAGGTATCAAGGCACAAAAGGAGAAAAGAGATAATGAGAAGGAAAGGCAAGAAAAAAAGAACAAAAAGGAAAATGCAAAAGAAAGTGAATAAGTGAAGGAGTTGAAGGGATTCAAAGAAAAGTAATGGTACAAAGCATGGAGAAATCAAAGAGAGATAAAAGGAATGTCATAATCAAGAAAGAATGATGCTAAGTCTATCTAGTTCCCCCAAGGAAAAGAAAATGCCTCAAAGAATTGGCAAAGCATGAGCCGAGAAAAAACAAATGGAGTGCTTAAGGAAAGATAATCCCACTCTATCATAGCATATCCAACCTTAGTCCAAAAGCTTTCATTGCATTCCAAAAAATCCCTACGTGATTTCAAGCCGAGTGAGCTTACATTAGTGGCGATCTACATGAGGGGCAAGCCTATGGTACTTAAATCAGTACTTGCGACATTCTCTTGAGAGAGATGCGTGAACCTTTCGCAAATCGTTGGATTGAGTGCTAAATTTCTTAAGTGAGATAGGCAAGCAGAGAGTAGAGGAGGAGGTGTATAGGATCCACAATGACCTATATGAAAGAGCGAGCTTCCACGATGAATATAGTCAACTCTTGATGCTCAAGTGTCACATTAGAACTATATGTACATAAAAGTTTAACTTGTCGCCTTGTTGATAATACATAAGTAGTGTGGGTAATTGTTGGTACCAATTGATATGTGAATGACTTACCTTTGATTGGTTGTAATGGCCCTTAACTTATGAAGGTGGGGACTATTTTATTTTCTTGAGGACAAACAAACACTTACGTTTGGGGGAGTTGATAAGTGGGGATTTTGACTACTTATTAGCACCTTTTAGCTTTTGTTTTAGTCTAAAAGCATTGAATTGTGTTCCCAAAACTGATAAAATATACTAAATTGTAGGAATATTGGAAGATATACTCCCGAGATGAAATTCAACTCAAAAAGGAGTAATCTAATCTCAAGGCAATAAAAGGCATATAAGCTCACAAAGTGCGGACCGCAAAATTTCATATGCAGCCGCAGATGATGAAGGAAAGTCCAGCAGACTTTCGTGCAAAGTGTGGACCGCACATGAATTTGCTGCCACAAAAGATGGGCTAGGAACAACGTTCAGAGAATGTGCAAATTTCTAAGTTTCCAAGTTCCTCAGAAGTGCGGACCGCACAGGAATTGTGCGGCGGCAGACGTAAAAGTGCGGACCGCAGAAGACCAAGTTGTGACTGAAGTTACAAATTTGCGGACCGCAGAAAGAATACCTCGTGGCCGCAGACCTCCAGTTCCTGACAAGTTGAAGAAATCCACGGACCGCACATGAAATTGTGCGGCCGCAGAACCTCCCGATGGGCATTTTTGTCTGAAATTGTTAGCTTTCTATAAATAGAAGAGTTTCATGAAATTATGTCAACTTTTGATATCAGCAGCTACAGTAGCCGTTTCTCTTTGCTTCTTATAGTAGTTTTTCATATTTTGAGATATTTTAGGATAGATTTTATTATTTTAATTTTACAATATGAGTTTAATTAGCATTTCTTCTTCTATTTCTTCAATTTCAAGCATGAGTAGCTAGATTTTTACTAGGGTTGTGACCCAACCCTAGTGTGTAAACCTTATGGGTATTTAATATAATGCTTGTTTATGGTTGGGTATTTATTATTTAGCCTTGTTCATGCTTTAATTTGTGGAATTAATGGTTGCAAATATTAGTTCATGTCTATTTGACTTAGTCTCTACTTGAGAAAGAGAGACTTAGTCTAGAAAACCTTGGCTAACAAGAAATTGGGTCAATCGAGAGAATGATAATCCCAATTAAAGGGTTCAACCTAGAGATAGTAATTGTCATACCCCGTGCTCAGAGTAATAACCCGACTTGAGCTTTTATCAACCGTTTTGGGCAATACCCATTTGAAATTAAGAAAGCCAAATTGGGCAAAATCACTCTCTAACCGAGAGGTATTGAGTGGGTAATTGAGAGTTGATAGCTATAATACACCCCGATCAATAAAATAAGCGTTAATGTTTATATCTCATTAGGCAAACACCTAAGTGACGGTCATGGCCCTAGGTTTTTTACAAAACTTGAAAAGCAACAAAAATAATTCTCTTAGTTTCATTTCTTAACTTTGAAATCTTAGTTATAAATTAGACATAGAAACAACTCAAATTTGTGAAAGTGTAAATTAATATAGTCAAACTCACATACTATAATATATACTCCTAACTCCCATATATAGCTCCCTGTAAAAATCGATCCCGACTCTTGTTGGGTACTATTATTGCAATCGACCATTTCATAACCTTGATTTGAGGTGTGAAATTGGACGAGATCAGGCCACAAATCTGTTGCTGAAGCTTAGAGATGGAATGAAGAGAAGTGCGGATCGCACACAAATTGTGCGGCCGCAGAACATAGTCGCACTGACAAGAATGCAAAAAGTTCAAAGAGTGTGCAAAATGACTAAGACTGAAGCTTTGCCTAAAGTGCTGACCGCACATAAATTGTGCAGCCACAGAAGCTAAAGTGCAGCCGCATATCAAATTGTGCGGCTGCAGAATATATCCCCCTGCAGACTCAAGCAATGTTTAGACAGTACATGAAATTGTGCGTCCGCAGAACCTCCCGAGGGAAATTTTTGTCAGCGAATTTTGGGCCACTACAAATAGACGGGAATCACTTTTTAGGAAAAGTTTTGAAGTTTTCTTAGCTGTAGCCGTTGTAGTTTACCATTTTGGATAATTAGTGATAATTTTGAGACAAATACATCATAGTTTATCATTTTAATTTTATATTATGGCTTTAATTAATGTTTCTTCTTTATTTTTTTTATTTTCTACTATGAGTAGCTAGATATTTACTAGGGTTGTGACCCAATCCTAGTGTGTAAACCTTATGGGTATTTAATTTAATGCTTGTTTATAATTGAGTGTTTGTTATTTATTCTTGTTTATGCTTTAATTTTAGAATTAATGGTTGCAAATATTGATTCATACCTTTTTGACTTGGTCTTTACTTGAGAAAGAGGGACCTAGTCTAGAAAAACTTGGCTAATAAGAAATTGGGCTAGTTAAGGATTTGACTAGCGTAATTAAAGGGTTTGAACTAGAGATAGGGAAAAACCGACTTGAGCTCATATCAACTATTTATCTTGATACCCATTTGGGCTTGAGAAAGCCAAATTGGGCAAAATTTTCTCTATGACCGAGAGGTATTAAATGGGTAACTTAATGTTGAGAGGTATAATACACCCCAATCAATAAAACAAGTGTTAACGTAACTAACCCATTAGGCGAAGGTTACATCGCTAGGCTTTTTACATATTTAAAAACAACCAAAAATAATTAGTCAATCTCTAGTTTCATTTCTCTAATTGAGCATTGATAGTATAGTTTATAGAAGTAATTTACAAAACCAACTAGATTGGAAGTGTATTTAAAATGTTTCGTCTCCACGCATCAAGTATATACTCTAACACCCATTGTTAGCTCCCTGAAAAAATCGATCCCGATTCATAGTTGGGTATTATTCTTCCAACGACCTCTTCCACTCATTGTTGAGTGTGGATTGAGAGTGGATCAATCTCCCATTGCATCAGGATTGGGTTGACTGCAGTCAATGCTTCTGGTGGAAAGAAAGGTAGATCCAGACCCAGGTTTTGGGGTAGTATAGGAATGGGGTTTAAGTGGGGAGGTAGGTTCCATTGTGCTCTCATTTCCTGAACTAGGTTTCGGTTCATTGATGGGGCTAGGGGTTGAAGAATGTTGTTCACCCACACATGATTCGTGTAATTTATCATTGATAGGTGTAGTCCCTTGGCCACTAGTTGGACTAAGTATTGAGAGTTTTGGATTAGGATCACACTTTCCTGGCCATTGATTGTGGCATTGAACACGAGGCCCCTCCCCATTAAACCTTGTTCTATCCAGGATAGTGGGTGATGATCCTGAGGTATGGGAGATTGGGCATATATGATTGGAGCGTTTTGAAGTTGTTGAGAAAGTGGTGGTAGGTTTTCCATGTTCAAGGTCGACGATGGCGAAGAATTTGGATGAGGCGGTATCTTCTCCGGTGGTTTAGTGGGATTCTTGGCATTGTTAGTACAATTTTTATCGTTTAAATTGGAAGGATTTATGGAGTAGGGAATGATTGCATCTATTAGCATGCAATTAGAGTGAGATAGCGTAGTAGATTTATCAACAGATTTTGCATGCAAAATGTTAGCCACGTGTTTAGAGCTTTCAACCATTTGGTTTGCATAGAGTAGATCTTTTGACAAGTGTAAGTTAGTATTAGTGTTGTTATCTCTAGTTAGGGTGGAATTAAGGATACTATTATTGTAAGGAGTGTTAAGGCAGTTATGAGGTGGTCTGATTGATTAGCAATTGTAGTAGGATTCGTAAGATGATTAAAGGGCACGCATGATGATTTACCTATGACACCAGGGGCCTCACAATAATTAGACGTGTCGTTTTTCCCAATGTTGTCTTGCATGCATGTTTTAATATATAATTTTGAATTATTTTTTAGGGAGGTATTAGCTAAACCAATGTGCTCATTATTCATTATTGAAAAGCAGTTTTCCAGTTGAACCACAGTTGGTATTGATAGTTTAGTGCTTTTGGACATTAAAGTATGGGCCCTACTACCTTGGCTAGTAGGCAAACATTAATACCTGCCTCAGAAGTAGCTTCTTTTCCTTCGATTGGTTTCCTTCCCTGCGATTTTTTTGTTTTTGGGAACGTCACTGTTTGCCAGCCTTCCTCGTCATTGAGAGTGTGGGTCTGTTGATCTTCTTGTTGGTCAAATTCTATCCTCCTTTTGTTGGGCATGTCGGAAATTGCATTTGCTGGGGTTGGGCATTGAGACATAATGTGACCCAATTTTTCACACGATTTACATAGGAAATTGTTTCTTTCATATTCAATTAGTTGTTTGTGATCTCCAATGAGAATAAATTTTGCAACTGGTTGATCCAATGGTAGTTTTACACATAATCTAGCATAACGCCCTCTCAGTGTAGCTGACATGCATGCATCTATTTTCATTAATATGCCTATTGAATTTTCTATTTTTTGGAGAATAATTCCATCATAAAATTCAGTAGGTAGGTGACGGAGACGAAGCCATACATCAGTGAGAGTTTGTTTTGCTTCCGTTACCCAAAGTTTGGCTCCCATCTTTGACATTGAGACATAATGTAGAGCCGATATCATACTTTCCTCTTTCTGAAATTTTGCTATGTAATAATCCGTCCCTAAATCAATTAGGGGAAAGTTTTCTTTCACTTTCTACAGTTCTGGACTTTTATTTTTTCAATATTTGATGGAGAATTTGTTTACCTTTTAGTTTAATAATTACCGAGAATTTCCATGGCATATACATGCGATTTCGATCATCTTGAGACAGTGTGACCCTTTTTTTTTTTTTTATAGTAGTTAATTCTGTCACTTGAGTGCATGTTGCATCCAAGTTAGGCACACTCTCAAGTATGGAAGAGTTAACACTAATGTTTTTATCAATTCCTTCCTCTCCCCTTAGTAGTTTGTCTTTGAATGTAAGATGTGGATTACCAAGAGGTTGAGATGATTCGTAAGTATAAATGTCTGAAGGCTTTGGGGGGATTGTAGACATCTCCATCTTAGTGTCAGGTTGACATACATCTAATAAGCAAGATTTATTGGGGTGATAACGCAATAGAGTTTTTGTAACGACCCGACTTATCGTTTTGAAAATCTACGCTCCTTTCAATAATTTGAAGTCTTGAGTAATTTTGTAATGTGTATTATGACTTGTGTGAATTATCGGCTTTGATTTTCGGATGATTCGGGATATAATTGAAAGAAAATTCCTTCTTTAGAAGCTTAAATGAAAAGAGTTGACCGAAGTTTAACTTTTTGTGCAAACGACTCCGGAATGGAGTTTTGATGGTTCCAATAGCTCCGTATAGTAATTTTGGACTTAGGAGTATGTCCGAAAAATTATTTGAAAGTCAGTAGTTAAATTAGGCTTGAAATGGCTAAAATAGAAATTTAAGCTTGGAACTTTGACCGGTGAGTTGACTTTTTAATATCGGGGTCGGAATTTGATTCTGGAAAATGAAATAGGTCCGTTATGTCATTTATCACTTGTGTGCAAAATTTGAGATCAATCGGACTTGATTTGATAGGTTTCGGCATCGAATGTAGAAGTTGGAATATCTTAGTTTTATAAAACTTCAATTGGGGTGTGATTCATGTTTTTATTGTTGTTTGATGTGATTTGAGGTATAGACTAAGTTTGTATGATGTTTTAGGACTTTTTGGTATATTTGGTTGAGGTCCCGAGGGCCTCGGGTGGATTTTGAATGGTTAACGGAATTTAATTTGGATGTTTTTAAAATGTTTCGACATCGTTTCTTCAAGAATAAGTGGTATAATATTAATTAAATGAGCTCCAAATTCAATTTTAATTGAAGCATTAGATCCGTATTGAAATTATGGAGCCATAGCAAAAAGAATCGTCAAATTCGGACATCGTATGAGAGAGTTATACCCATTTTCGTGTCGGGAAAGATTCTCTATCGCTGCCAGCGCCAAGGGTAGCGTGGGGCGCTAGACCTGGTGCTGGAAATTTTTGGGATGCTGGAAACTGCGCCACAGATAGCGCCCCACGCCACATGTGGCGCTCGAACACTAAAAATCTCTATAAACGGGAGATTTTTTCTATTTTTGATGAAAACAGAGTTGGGGAGCTCGGTTTGGGCGATTTGCAGAGGCAAATTTCACCATACAACTTGGGATAAGTGTTCTTGACTCCCTTGTGATTATATTCCATGAATTAATCTTCATTTTCGGCATTAGATTATTGATTTATCAAGAGAAATCGGAGGAATTTTCTACAATTCCATAAAATGAATTTTCGAGATTTGAACATCGATTCAGAGTCTTATTTGAGTAAAATTAGTATGGTTGAACTCGTAATTGAATGGGTTATCGAATTTTGTGAGTTTCGTCGGATTCCGAGACATGGGCCCCACTGTTAATTTTTCGAGTAGAGTTAGAAATTTTTGTAAATTGTTAAATTATAAGTATTAGAGTAAATTATGATTAATTTACACGTTGTTTGAATAGATACGAATCGTTTGTCTTGAATTGAGGAGATAGGAAGGCGTATGGAGATTGATACGCACGAAATGAAAATTTTGGAATATTGTATAGCTTGCTCGGTATTGGATTTGGCTTGTTCGAGATAAGTAACTCTTCTAAACTTGGAGCTGAGGGTAGGAACCCCGATTATACGTGTTATGTGAATTTTGTAGAGGTGATGCACATGCTAGGTGACGGGCGTGTGGGCGTGCACCGTAGAAATTGAGACCCAGTTGCTTTCGTAGAGCTGTATAGTCAATTAACTTGTATATTTTCATGTATTTTTATGTGTTAGAGAAACTGAGATGTGACTCATGCTAGAGATCATGCTTAGGCAAATGCTGGTTATATTGAGACCCACTGAGGTCATTTCTACTGTCGAATTATATGTTTAAATTGTAATTTTGTACTCAGTCATTTACATTCATTGCATATCATATCTCAGTCTCTGTTGTTATTTATTGATATATCATATCATCATTTTGGGCTAGTTTCATGACATTAAGATCCCGAGAGACTGGAGAGATTGATGACTGAGCGAGGTTGAGGGCCTGATTGTGAGATATTTATACTATGGTATGTGAGTTGTCCGTGCATATCCAGATATTTATACTATGGCACGTGAGTTATCCGTGCAGCACATGAGTTGTCCGTGTGGATCCAGATATTTATACTATAGTACGTGCGTTGTCCATGCAGCACGTGAGTTGTCCGTACGGTTTATAGCGCTTGGGCTATAGGAGCCCTTCCGGAGTCTGTACACACCCCTAGTGAGCGAAGGTACCTACTGAGTGCGAGTGCCGAGATATTGGGAGGATTGAGTGACTGTGAGGACTGAGTGACTGGGAGGAATGAGTGAAATGATACTCTGAGAGTATGTATATGGTTTTATTACTTAGTTGCATCGCATTGACATTCACACTTGACATACAGGCATAGAGATTTATTTTTCCTTATGTTGTACGATATTGTGTCATTCATGACTTCACATACTCATTGACATGTAGGCATAGAGATGTATTTTCCTCATGCCATTTGAAAATAAAACATCCTATCTGTTGTTGAAAAGTTTTTGGGAAAAATCACAGTTTTACAAAATGTACTCATATTTTGGTGATTTCGATAAAAGATTTGGGTTTTCGCTGATATACTTGAAAAACAAGCCTATTTTTCTCGAACTGTGAACGAACCAAGCATTTTATCTCTCAGCTACTTCTTTTATTACTTCCATTATGTTGTTATTAATTATTTTTGGTTATTGGTGTTAGACCCCGACCTGTGTTACAGTTCGTCACTACTTTCAACCTAAGATTAAGTTTGTTACTTATTGAGTATATGGGGTCGGTTGTACTCATACTACACTTCTGTACCTTGCGTGCAGATATTGGATGATGATGTTGTTGTGATCGACGTGAACTGGATTTGAAGACGTACCTGCGTTCCGGTTGTAGCCCCCTCTTGTTCATGGTAGCCTTAGATTTATAAGGAAAATCTGTTTATGTGCATTTCGAACAGATGATGTATTTATTTCATACCAGCTTTATAAATTCTAATCTTAGAAGCTCATGATTTGTACTACCAGTCCTTGGAGAGTGTATTAAAGTCAGTTAAATATTAATTGAATTGGATAGTTGTTAATTGGCTTACCTGACGGGTTGGGTTAGGTGCCATCACGACTAGGTAGATTTTGGGTCGTGACAAGTTGGTATCAGAGCCCTAGGTTCATAGGTTCTACAAGTCATGAGCAAGTATCTAGTAGAGTCTTGCAGATCGGTATGATGACGTCCATACTTATCTTCGAGAGGCTACACGGCATTTAGGATAATCTCCCATCTTTCTTTGCTTATCGTGCGAAATTGATTCAGCTTGAAACATAACTCTTTGAATTCCTTTCACGCATTCGTGTGCGCATGTGAGCGCTCGGTAATTGTGATTCCATGAACGGGGTTTGAGAGGTGTATTTAGTATTTTGGTGATGGGCCAGTCTGGAGGACTTGAGGCCAGGTTTAGACCACAGCTTAGGCTCGGTAGTTTCAGCTGTGTGAGCATATGCTGAATGATGAGTATGATGCGACTGCGGGATGCGTTCAAATGGTTGGATTGTGACGAGAATAGTTTGCTTAAGATGTAAAACAAAGAGGGTCATTGGGTGCTTGGTGTCTATCTTGATTTGACGTATAATCTCGAGTATGAATGTGTTGAAGGATCTTTCATGATGTTTAATTATGGAGCGAAGTAAATTTTTATGTCTTGTTGATGAGTTCGGACATATGGAGATTAAGTGATCGCGTAGTGATTGTGGCTGTGAAATGGTATATCAAGATGTCAATTTTAGGCAAAGCATGCGGGTTATCTCATACGGAGTAATCGACAGAGGTGTACTCCTGATAATGTTGAGCGGGGAGTTTCTTTCCTAACAGCGGGGTGTATGTGTTGAGATCTGAATTTGAATCTGGTTGAGAAAGTTGACTTGACTGTCAAGAGAATAAATGCGAGCTTAGCGGATAATTGAGGTATTTTATGGTTGATGTTGCATGAGCTTGAGAAGAATTTTCGTTGAACTGACTGTGGTATTATTGCAGTAATAGAGTATGGATATTGTGAGTTATGGAATGTTTTGTTCTATGGCTTTGAGTCAAGTGGGGGAGTCTGCTATCACCGATTTGATTGCACGACTATGTGTTGTATTGGTTTTGGTCCGAGGTATACTTGTGGATTAGTTATAACTTGCAGAGGTTGAGATGGAAGATGAGTCGAGTAAGGAAATTTCTGGATACGGATTATATTGCACTTTATGAGTATATGAAAATCACAGAATGAGTTGAGTTGTTATTCGTGATGGATGTAGTGTGAACGGTATATGAATTTGCTCGGTTGCGTTAAGGCATGGTTACTTATTTGGGGTGTTATTGTGCTAATTGAGCATAGGCAGTTCAACCGGTTTGGGCGGTGCAATTGAGATTTGAGGAGAGTGGATGACTCTTGAGAAAGTTCTAATGGATTCAAGAGTAATATGTAGCAACTCAAAATTTTTGGCGGATTTGTATATGGCAAGAATCTGAGATTTAAGTTGGATGGTGTCGAGACTTGTGGCATTCTTTTTTATTATATCATTATGAATTTTATATTTCGGTATCAGGAAGGTGAAGGAAACGGTTTTAAACTCAAATAAGATATTTTCAGAGTGGATATTTCGGCTGTGGTATTTATAGGGGTAATTATGATGTGGTGAGACTTTATAGATGTTTTGGTGGCAATATTCTTGGTTTTGAAGATCTAGGCTCCTTTCAACCATTTGAAATCTTGAGCAGTTTCGTAATGTATATTATGACTTGTGTGAATTGTCGTCTTTGGTTTTTGGATGGTTCAGGATTTAATTGAAAGAACAATCCTTGTTTAGAAGCTTAAATGAAAAGAGTTGACCGAAATTTGACTTTTTATGCAAACGACTCCGGAATGAAGTTTTGATGGTTCCAATTGCTCCGTATGGTAATTTTGGACTTAGGATTGTGTCCGAAAAATTATCTGGAAGTCAGTAGTTAAATTAGGCTTGAAGTAGCTAAAATAGAAATTTAAGTTTGGAAGTTTGACCGGGGAGTTGACTTTTTGATATCGGGGTCGGAATCCGATTCTGGAAATTGGAATAGGTCAGTTATGTCATTTATTACTTGTGTGCAAAATTTGAGATCAATCAGACTTGATTTGATAGGTTTCGGCATCGAATGTACAAGTTAGAATTTCTTAGTTTCATAAAGCTTCAATTAGGGTAAGATTCGTATTTTTAGTATTATTTGATGTGATTTGAGGCATCGACTAAGTTCGTATGATATTTTAGGACTTGTTGGTATATTTGGTTGAGGTCCCGAGGGCCTCGGGTGAATTTCGGATGGTTAACAAAATTTAATTTGGATATTTCCAGAATTTTTTGACGACGTTTCTTCAAGCATAAGTGATACCACTTGTGCTGGGAAGCATTAGATCCGTATTGAAATTATGGAGCCATAACAAAAAGAATCGTCGAATTCGGACATTGTATGAGAGAGTTATGCCCATTTCTGTGTCGGGAAAGATATTCCGTCGCCGCCAGCACCCAAGGAAGCGTGGGGCGCTACCCCTGGCGCTGGAAATTTTTGGGATGCTGGAAACTGCGCCACAAGCAGCACCCCACACCATCTGTGGCGCTCGAACACTAAATATCCCTATAAACGGGAGGTTTTTGCCATTGTTTTATGAAAACAGAGTTGGGGAGCTCGGTTTGGGCAATTTTCAGAGGAATATTTTATCACATAACTAGGGGTAAATATTCTTGACTCCCTTTTGATTATATTCCATGATTAATCTTCGTTTTCGGTGTTAGATTAATGATTTTTTAAGAGAAATCAGAGGAATTTTCTACAATTCCATAAAATAAATTTTTAAGATTTGAACATCGATTCAGAGTCAGATTTGAGTAAAATTAGTATGGTTGAACTCGTAATTGAATGAGTTATCAGATTTTATGAGTTTCATCGGATTCTGAGACGTAGGCCCCACTGTCGATTTTTCGAGCAGAGTTGAGAATTTTTGTAAATTGTTAAATTGTAAGCATTAAAGTAAATTGTAATTAATTTGCACGTTGTTTGAATAGATACGAATCATTTGGCTTGAATTGAGGAGATAGGAAGGCGTATGGAGGTTGATATGCGCGGAATAAAATTTCAGAGTATTGTACAGCTTGCTCGGTATTGGATTTGGCTTGTTCGAGATAAGTAACTCTTCTAAACTTGGAGCTGAGGGTATGAACCCTGATTATACGTGTTATGTGAATTGTTTGGAGGTGACTGGCGTGTGGGCGTGGACCGTAGAAATTGAGACCCAGTTGATTCCGTAGAGTTGTATAGTCAATTAACTTGTATATTTCCATGTATTTTTATGTGTTAGAGAAAGTGAGTTGTGACTCATCTTAGAGATCATGCTTAGGCAAATGCTGGTATTATTGGGACCCACTAAGGTTATTTCTACTATCGAATTATATGTTTAAATTATAATTTTGTACTCAGTCATATATATTCATTGCATATCATATCTCAGTCTCTGTTGTTATTTATTGATATATCATATTATCATTTTGGGCTAGTTTCATGATACTAAGAGCCCGAGAGACTGGAGAGATTGATGACTGAGTGAGGCCGAGGGCATGATTGTGAGATATTTATACTATGGCACGTGAGTTATCCGTGCAGCACATGAGTTGTTCATGCAGTACGTGAGTTGTCCGTGCGGATCCAGATATTTATACTATAGCACGTGAATTGTCCGTGCAACACATGATTTGTCCGTGCGGTTTATAGCGCTTGGGTTGAAGGAGCCCCTCCGGAGTCTGTACATCCCCTCCCCCCCCCCAGTGAGCACAAGTACCTATTGAGTGCGAGTGCCGAGCGATTGGGAAGATTGAGTGACTGTGAGGAGTGAGTGACTGGGAGGACTGATTGAAATGATACTCTGAGAGTATGCATATGGTTTTATTACTGAGTTGTATCGCATTGACATGCACACTTGACATACATGTATATAGATATATTTTTCCTCATGTTGAACGATATTGCGTCATTCATGACTTCACATACTCATTGACATATACGCATAGAGATGTATTTTCCTCATGCCATTTGAAAATGAAACATCCTATCTGTTGTTGAAAAGGTTTTGGGAAAAATCACAGTTTTACAAAATGTACTCATATTTTGGTGATTTCGGTAAAAGATTTGGGTTTTCGCTGATATACTTGAAAATCAGACCTATTTTTCTGGAACTGTGAATGAGCTGAGCATTTTATCTCTGAGCTACTTCTTTTATTACTTCCATTATGTTGTTATGAATTGTTGTTGGTTATTGGTATTGGACCCCGACCTGTGTTATAACTCGTCACTACTTTCAACTTAAGGTTAGGTTTGTTACTTATTGAGTACATGTGGTCGGTTATACTCATACTACACTTCTGCACCTTGCGTGCAGATATTGGATGATGATGTTGCTGTGATCGACGTGAGCAGGATTTGAAGACGTACCTGCGTTCCGGTCGTAGCTGCCTCTTGTTCATGATAGCCTTAGATTTATAAAGAAAATCTGTTTATGTACATTTCGAACAGATGATGTATTTATTCATACCAACTTTATAAATTCTAATCTTAGAAACTCATGATTTGTACTACCAGTCCTTGGGGAGTGTATTAGAGTCAGTTAAATATTAATTGAATTGGATAGTTATTAATTGGCTTACCTGACGGGTTGAGTTAGGTGCACGACTAGGTGTATTTTGGATCGTGACAGTTTTCTAGATAGAAGTCGGAGTTTCTCTCTCTAAAGGGAATAAGCTTCTTCAAATTGGCTGATTCAGAATTTAATATGAGTATAATGTAAAAATTAGTGTGTTATAAATAAAAATATTATTTTAATTCAACCCAAATTTGCAGATAGAGTCCTTTATCTAAAACTAAAAATGAATTGACATTTCCACTGTCGTATCAAGAATGGTCCCTATAAAATGTTCTAAACCTTTAAAAAGTATTATTAAAGATAATTAACGCTTTAGCACAAACAGAGCACAAAAGGAATTAGAAATGAATAGTCCTAATTTTACGTGAAGTGATAGTTGGAAGAAGAAAAAAGGAATTAGTTGGTAGAATAGATGAGTTTGAAAGAAAAAAAAATGAATAAGGAGAGAACATGGCAGACCTATTGGTATTCCATTTTGAGTTTAATAGTGTCGAGCACAAAACTTCAATATTTAATTTAAGTTTTTTTTTTTAATACCAACATCAAGTCATCAACCAACTATACTTTAATATCTTTTCAAAGTCGTTATAAGAAGGTTTTCTCACCCATATGTAAATGTTGTTTACGAAAATAATATAGAAAAGTTCCTATAAATATTATTATTTCATAATTTTGTAGGCTTGCGATATGCGAGCTTGTTTTTTCTCAAAGAAGTAAAAGGCCAGCAAAGGACTGAAATATGATAATTATTGATCATTTTCAGGAAATTTGTTTTTTTTTGCTTTAATTTTTAGTTTACAACAAAAAATATTTTTAAGTAGTATTTATGAAATATTTTTAATCCTTTTTAATCATTAATATGAAATCTACGCGCAACACACGGGTCCATAACCTAATAAGTTAAAACAATCAATATCATAGTGATTATTATGCTTCAACAAACATTTAGTGTTAAACATGAAAAAATTACTCTCTTTATGAGTTGGGGCAATAATGCTATCAAAGTTGGTCCATATTTTACCTTCTTACCCGATTTGGTCCGCTTTGTATATAATTTAAAATTTCTTTTTCGATCCTTAGCCGAAGATTAAAGATCTTAGATCTTTTCCTCCCCTAGCCTAAGATTAAAGATCCGCTTCTAATGTTTTATTTTTCTTTTCTTCTTTCTTCTTCTCCTTCTCAAATTTCCTGTAAATACCCAAAAAAGCAAGTGCCATTTTCATGCACTTTAATTTCACCATGCTTACTTTAATTTCACTCCACCATTGAAGGCCATTCGAAGTTTCAATTTTAGAAATTAGGTTTTTCGAGTTTTTTTAATTATTTAGATTAGGTGTCGTTCCAATTTCGAAACATCAAAATGAGTTTAAAACTTAAATTTAAAGTAATTTGGACTAGATTTGACTTAAAATTTTAAATTTGAGTCTTTCAACTTTAAATTTCGGAGTTTTTTTATAGAGTTAGTTATATATGATTATCATTCATTATCTTTGGGATCTTATATTTTTATTTTATAATGTAAATATAACTTTTAAGTAAATTTTTACTCATCGAACAAGGTACACGTGCAAAGTGCGTACACAAAAACTAATATTATATAATAGTGTATATGGTGTATAAACACATCTTATACACTATATATATATATATATATATATATATATATATATATATATATATATATATGCCTTGTATAAAAATACAATTCTTATTCAAAACTCTATGAAATAACTTTAAATTTCTCAAACAACCTCCTTCGACTATTTCTAATAATTCTAAATAACACCCGGTTTAAATTTCTCACAAAATCAAATTCGAAATATAAATCAACTTATTTGAACTTGTTTGACATTAGTGGATTACCTTAAAAGTCTAATTTTCACCACCCAAATGAATTTAGTTTGTTAAAATAATATTTGAGTCACATTTATTAATTCAGAGATTGGGTTAGAAGCTTGAGCATTTAAAAAAAAAATTAAATACCAATTTTGAGAACTTATTTGGAGTTGAATGTTAAATCTTGGCATATTATTTTTGAGCTATAGTTTTGTAAAGTTATATATAGGCCACCTAGTTATAGTATATATGTGTATGGATTGTACTTACGATAATTCTCTCTTAAAATAATACTTTTTCAAGTGTATCATTCATTAATCTTAGTGTTTGCACTTAAACTCTTACAACTGAGGTACGGAGAACAAAAGATATAGCGTGTAAAAACTTGCCAATTTAAAAAGGGATGTTTTTGCCCAAAGATACACCTTTTTTCTTCCTTCTTATTTTTCACATTTTTAAAAAATAAATTAATCTACTAAAATACTATACAACTACGAAAACAAAAATAAAAAGCTAAAATCAAAATGAGAAGTTAACATTTTCTAATATACTACTATTAATTATCTAGAATAATTCTCCTACCTCACACTTAAAGGAGTGCAGTGTTCCAAATACACAAATAAAGCAAAACAATAACGAGGGTGGACAAGAAACTCCCTGAAAGGCCAAAGGCCGAAGCAATAACGGCTCACGGATACTCAGACTTCCCCAAGCATGGTCCTTTGTGTGGTCACCCCACACTTAGTTCTCACCATCTAACTCGCTTTTGCACTCTTCCAATGGCTTTGCCTCCTATGCTTATAATCCTACAAAACAAAAACAGACACTACAACAATAATATGATAAAAATAAAAATAAAAGAAAGTAGTAAAGTTGGGTTGCCTCCCAACAAGTGCCTGATTTAACGCCGCGGTACGACTTGTAGCACTTTTTATCTCCATCTCGAACTTATGAATTAAGCCCCCAATAGGGCATCCAGTATGTGGCTATGCTCCTTCGGTGGGGCTACAAAGAAAATCAGGCCAAGCAATAAAATTTTCTCTCTACACCTCTTGACCCTTAGATGAGTAATGTATTTTTTGCTTTTTGGCACAACAAATTCAAGAATATAGGCATTCCATTCCTCATCCATTGGCTCCTCCAAAGGCTCAGATGACTCGATTTCCATGTCATCATCCAAACACAATGTTGAAAAATGTATGGAATGAGGACCAATACGCCCTAACTCTAGAATTGTATTACTCTTTACATCCTCATATGTACACACACTAGTCTTCAAATATAATATTATCTACTTCCTCGCATGGCTCTTGTGTACTTTTCTCAACATGGGCATCATCAACAAACATATGCTCGAATGATTGACTCTCCACTTTTAGCTCCTCAATTTGGCGTACAAGCTCATTTTTAACTTCACACAACTCATTACTATTATGTTGGGCGTTAGACGCATCAACCTTTGCAATCAATTGAGCTCCCAAGTCGTGAATAGCAGTGCCAAATTTTTCGATCTCTTGTCCCAATTCAGCTCTTCCTTCTATTAAGTCTTTTATTCCATCTGTAATTTTCTCACGTTGAGCTTCATATATTTCTAATCGTTCAGCTTGTTCCATTAGCCAAGTTTGGCTCAAAATCCCTTCTTCTTCAAAATTTTTCTCTTGCTGGAACTCACTCTCTTCTCCAATTTTAAGCTCCTTCTGACTATCAACTAAGGCTGCAGCTTGTTGATCATCGAATGTTTCAACCCATTTTTCTACTTTGTCCTTCATTCTCTTCATTTTGGCCTTGAGATTTTACATGTCTTTTCAACGTTCATGAGTTTGCTTCATTAAAAGTTGAGTTTTCTCCATTATTTGCCTCAACAGGTCCGTAGTCTGAGCATCATATTCCACATTCTCCACTTTTTTCCTATCAAACTCACAAAAATTATCAGAAACATCATAATAAGGGCTCGAAGAAGGATAAAAAGAATTAGTACAGCCATCCCAATGGCCACCTTGACCACCACATATATTATAATTATTCCACTCAAAGGATTGAGATTATGCACCGAACTCGCTCCCGGGAATATATTGATAATTTTTCCACCAGTGGGGTCCTCCACACTATGGACAAGGATCATCGAAGTAAGAATAATCATCATTCAAACAATTTTCATTCCAAGATGCCATGTAAAAAAAATAAAAAAAATTATAATACTAATTAAATAAGAAAATTAAAAACTTGAACAGAAATCAATTAAAATCTTAACTTAGATAAACAATCAATAACTAAGTCCCCGACAAAGGTGCCAAAAACTTGTTGGTTCCCCAAGTACACGCAAGTATACGTGGCCGTCAAGTAATAAAGTGACTCGAAAGTCGGATGTCGAACCCACAGAGACTTAGATTAACCGTTAACTAAGCAAACTAAAATTAATTAACTGTCCAAGATGATCAAAAGTTTAACTTTTTTATTACAAATACTATTGCGAAATTTAAACACGTAACCAAGGGAGATATAAATTCCAGGGTTGTGGTTGGTTTATCAATCCTATTGAGTTCGTAATTACACCTGTTAATCCAAATTATCTATGATTGCTAGTTGACTGGATCATTTATATAAATAGCATGTTCCTACAATACTATCCGTCTATCCATAATATATCAACCCTATATTCCTATGGTCTTGAATCTATCATGAATGAATATAATACGGTATTCAACTAAGCAAGACTGTTAGGTATATTCCTATCCTAACCGCAAAATCTTTCTCCGAGCCACGGGTTCAGAAACAAGCTCTCTCTAATTCTACTCTAATCTAAGCACGACTTTCCCAATCATAGCATAGATAGTAAATAGAACTCAACTGTTGGTCAAACAATTAAGCAATTATGCACAGGGTTAGCGAAACAACCAAAGATGATAACTCGAATTAACGGTAATATAATTAATAAACTTCAATATTCATGACAACCACAACCCTAGAACGTTGTCACGACCCGAAATTCCCACCTTCGGACTGTGATGGCGCCTAACATTTCACTTGCTAGGCAAACCAACGTTAGAATAATATTATCTATTTTTAAAGTAAATTTAAAATTTATTAATAATCAAAGAAACAAATATGGAAGTAAGGTCTAAAATATAGTGATTAATCCATAAAACAACGTTGCCTAAATACCATCCCAAAATTGGTGTCACAAGTGCACGAGCTTCTAGAATAATATAAATAAAGGTCTGAATAAAATAAAACTGTCTGAAAATAAACACACAGCTAAAGTAAAATAGACGGGGACTTCAGAACTGCAGACGCCATGCAGTTATACCTCAAGTCTCCTATGAATAGCTGAAATCCGAGCAAGTCTATGGTACGCCGTTGGGACCAACTCCAAAATCTGCACAAGAAGTGCAGAGTGTAGTATCAGTACAACCGACCCCATGTACTGGTAAGTGCTAAGCCTAACCTCGACGAAGTAGTGGCGAGGCTAAGACGAGTCACTTACATTACATGTACGCAATATTAGTAACAACAACAATAATAGAAATAAATCAGGTAACTCGTTTATAAAAATTGAAGCCAACTCAGCAGTCATAACCAATTATCATTTCCATCAATTCTGTTGCAGCGTGCAACCCGCTCTCACAATATATTCACATTCAATTCTGTTGCAGCGTGCAACCCGCTCTCACAATATATTCATTTTTATCAAGTCTGTCATATATTTATTTCAATCAAATATATATATATATATATATAGACTTTTAAATAAGACTGTTGCGGCGTGTAATCCGATCCCCTAATATTGACTTTTAATTAAGTCTATTGCGGCGTGCAATCTGATCCCCCAATATTAACTTTTAATAAGTCTATTGCGGCGTGCAATCCGATCCCCCAATATTGACTTTTAATAAGTCTGTTGCGGCGTGCAATCCGATCCCCCAATATTGACTTTTAATAAGTCTGTTGCGGCGTGCAACCTGATCCTCCAATATGGATTTTTTAATAAGTCTGTTGCGGCGTGCAACCCGATCCTCCAATATTCCCATTTACCAATCCTTATAGAAGAAATTTTCCCAATAAATGCAACAATTAATATAAAATTATAAGACAACAAGCATACAATAATTATGATTTAATTATGAAACAAACAATGATAAATAGCAGATTATTATGGAAATCAGGGAGAAAATAGGCAGTTTAATATTTAATATGCCAAATGTCAAATAACAATTAAAACACATAATTCAAATAGCATGTAACAATTAATGCAGGAATTCAAGAATTAATATTTGACAAAGAATAGGAGAAAAACAATTATTATGATAATAGTTTATGATTTAAAATAATTTATGATTTTTCAAGTAAGCAAGCAAACAATTAATTTGACGACGTATAGACACTCGTCACCTTGACTATACGTCGTTCACATGCAATTCACATAACAAATAAATTAAGGTTTCTATTCTCTCAAGTCAAGGTTAACCACGACACTTACCTCTCCTTGCAAATTCCAATCAATTATTCAACCACAACTTTTCCTTTTAATTTTGTCTCTGAAAGCTTCAAATATGTTCCCAAACAATTCGATATATTTAATATTAATCATAGGAATTAATTCCATATGAATTTACAAATTTTCCGGATAAAAATCCGAAATTTATTAAAATATTCGACAGTGGGACCCACGTCTCAAATCCCGAAAAAACTCACGAAATCCGAACACCCGTTCCGATACGAGTTCAACCATACAAAAATTGTCCAATTCCGATATCAAACGGACCTTCAAATCTTAATTTTTCGTTTTTGGAAGATTTTATAAAAATCTGATTTTTCTTCCATAAATTCACGGATTCATGATATAAATGAATATGAAATCATGAAACATAATCCATATAGGATAAAGAACACTTACCCCAATATTTTTTCGTAAAAATCGCCCAAATATCGCCTTACCCGAGCTCAAAAATTGGAAATAGTTGAAAATGGGTCGATACCCCATTTCCAAAACTTAAGTTCTATTTTTCAGATTTTTATTCATCGCGATCGCGGAAATTCGTTCGCGATCGCGTAGAACAACTTTGCCCAGATTCATTTTACTCTTCGCGATCGCGGGAATTGCTTCGCGATCGCGAAGCATATTTTTGCACAGGCTGCCACTTTGCTCTACGCGAACGCGAAGCATAACCCCGCAGACCTACGCGATCGCGGACCGTTTCATGCGAACGCGAAGAACAAATTTGAGTACCCTAGCTTCTGCCTCATTTCCTCTTCGCGAACGCAAAACTTTACACTTCGACCCTTCGCGAACGCGTGCCCTCGGTCGCGAACGCGAAGCACAATTGTGCCAGTCCAACTTTCTGCTTCGCGATCGCAGGAATGGTTTCACGATCGCGAAGAACAAAACACCAGATGACAGTAGAAGCTAAAAACCAGATTTTTCAAAGTTCAAAATCATCCCGTAGCCTATTCGAAACTCACCCGAGCCCTCGGGGTTCCAAACCAAACGTCCATACAAGTCCTAAAACATCATACGAACTTGCTCGCGCGATCAAATTGCCAAAATAACACCTAGAATTACGAATCGGACACCAAAGCAAAGAAAATTTTCAAGAAAGCTTTAAAACTTATATGTTTACAACCAGACGTCCGAATCACGTCAAATCAACTCCGATTCTCACCAAATTTGGCAGACAAGTCATAAATATTATATTGGACCTATACCGGGCTCTGAACCAAAATACGGACCCGAGGTCAATAAATCCAATATCAGTAATTTCTTAAAAATCATTAAGCTTTCAAGCTTTTAATTTTTCTTCAAAATTCCATATCTCGAGCTAGGGACCTCGGAATTCGATTTTGGGCATACGCCCAAGTCCCAAATCACGATACAAACCTACCAGAATTGTCAAAATACTGATCCGGGTCTGTTTACTCAAAATGTTGACTAAAGTCAACTTAGTTGAGTTTTTAAAGCTCTATTTCACATTTTAATCCATTGTTTACTTAAAAACTTTCCGAAAAATTTTACGGACTGCGCACGCAAGTCAAGGAATGATAAATGGTGCTTTTCGAGGTCTTAAAACACAGAATTACTTATTAAATTTAAAGATGACATTTTGGCTCATCACATTCTCCACCTCTAAAACAAACGTTTGTCCTCAAACGGAGTTAGAAAAAGTACCTGAGCTTGAGAAAAGGTGTGGATATTTACTCCGCATGTCCGAATCGGACTCCCAGGTAGATGCCTCTACCGGCTGACCTCTCCATTGCACCCGAACTGAAGGATAACTCTTAGACCTCAACTGTCGGACCTGCCAGGCTAAAATAGCCACCGGCTCCTCCTCGTAAGTCAAATCTTTGTCCAATGGACTGAGCTGAAATCTAGCACATGGGACGGATCACCATGATATTTTCGGAGCAGAGACACATGAAACACCGGATGAACCACTAATAAATTAGGTGGTAATGCAAGCTTGTAGGCTACTTCACCCATCCTTTCAAGAACTTCAAAGGGTCTGATATATCTAGGGCTCAACTTGACCTTCTTTCCGAACCTCATTACACCTTTTATAGGTGAAACCCGGAGCAATATTCTTTCTCCAACCATGAATGCAATATCACGAACTTTATGGTCGACATAACTCTTTTGCCAAGACTGAGTTGTGCGAAGTCGATCCTGAATAATCTTGACCTTATCCAAGGCATCCTGTACCAAATCGGTACCCAACAACCAAGCCTCTCCCGGTTCAAACCAACTAATCGACAATTGACATCGCCTTCCGTATAATGCCTCATATGGAGCCATATGTATGCTCGACTGGTAGCTATTATTATAAGAAAACTCCGCAAGTGGCAAGAAATGATCCCAAAAACCTCCAAAGTCTATAACACAAGCGCAGAACATATCTTCCAATATCTGAATAGTGCGCTCTAACTGTCCGTCTGTCTGTGGATGAAATGCCGTACTCAACTCCATCCGCATGCCTAACTCACGTTGTACATCCCTCCAAAAATGTGAGGTAAACTATGTACCTCGATCTGAAATAATAGACACGGGCACACTGTGAAGGCGGACAATCTCATGAATGTAAATTTCAGCTAACCTCTCTGAAGAATAGGTAACTGCCACTGGAATGAAATGTGCTGACTTGGTCAACCTATCCACAATGACCCAAATTGCGTCAAATTTTCTTAGAGTCCGTGGAAGCCCAACAACAAAATCCATAGTGATACGCTCCCACTTCCACTCAGGAATTTCTAACTTCTGAAGCAAACCACCAGGTCTCTAATGCTCGTACTTAACTTGTTGACAATTCAGACACCGAGCTACATATGCAACTATATCCTTTTTCATTTTCCTCTACCAATAATGTTGCCACAAATCTTGATACATTTTGGCGGTACCTAGATGAATAGAATACCTGGAACTGTGTGCTTCTTCAAGAATTAATTCACGAAGCCCATCCATATTAGGCACACAAATACGACCCTGTATTCGCAGAACCCCATCTTTCCCCCACAACAACCTGTTTGGCATCACCGTGCCGCACCGTGTCCTTAAGGACAAGTAAGTGAGTATCATCATACTGCCTCTCTCTAATGCGCTCATATAAAGAAGACCAACCGACTGTGCAAGCTAGAACCCGATTGGGTTCTGAAATATCTAACCTCACGAACTGATTAGCCAAAGTCTGAACATCTGCAGCTAATGGTCTCTCACCAACCAGAATATACGCAAGACTGCCCATACTCACAGCCTTTCTACTCAAAGCATCGGCCACCACATTGGCCTTTCCGGGGTGATATAAAATGGTAATATCATAGTCTTTCAACAACTCCAACCATCTTCTCTGCCTCAAATTAAGATCCTTTTGTTTGAACAGATACTGAAGGCTACGATGATCAGTAAATACCTCACACGAGACACCGTAGAGGTCATGCCTCCAAATCTTCAGCGCATGAACAATGGCTGCCAATTCTAAGTCATGAACAGGATAATTCTTCGCGTGAATTTTCAACTGCCGCAACGCATATGCAATTACCTTACCATCTTGCATTAATACTGTACCAAGCCCAATATGAGATGTGTCACAATATACCGTATATGATCCTGAACTTGTGGGTAATACCAACACTGGCGCCGTAGTCAAAGCGTTCTTGAGCTTCTGAAAGCTCAACTCACACTCGTCTCACCATCTGAATGGGACACCCTTCTAGGTTAGGAAACTCCGGATCTCTGTAGGTGAAGTAGGTCTAGGCCAATTCTAAATAGCCTCAATCTTTTTAGGATCCACCTTTATACCTTCTGCCGATACCACATGCCCCAAAAAAGGCAACTGAGTTTAACCAAAACTCACATTTTGAAAACTTGGCATATAACTGATTATTCTTCAAAGTGTGAAGCACACTTCGAAGATGCTGGTCATGCTCCTCTCGACTGCTGGAGTAAATTAAGATATCATCAATGAATACAACCACAAAAGAGTTCAAATAAGGCTTGAACACCCGATTCATCAAATCCATAAATGCTGCTAGGGCATTTGTCAACCCAAATGACATCACTAGGAATTCGTAATGCCCAAACCGAGTTCGAAAAGCTATTTTAGGGACATCAGAGGCCCTAATCTTCAACTGATGGTAACCAGACCTCAAATCGATCTTCAAAAATACCTTGGCACCTTGAAGCTGATCAAATAAGTCATCAATTTTTGGCAGCGGATATTTGTTCTTGATAATGGCCTTGTTCAACTGTTGATAGTCTATACACATCCGCATAGAGCCATCTTTCTTCTTTACAAATAATATTGGTGCACCCCAGGGCGAGACACTGGGTCTAATGAATCCCTGATCAAGCAAGTCTTGTAACTGCTCTTTCAATTCTTTCAACTCTGGCGGGGCCATACGATATGGTGGAATAGAAATGGGCTAAGTGTCCAGAGCCAAATCAATACAGAAGTCAATATCTCTGTCGGGTGGCATTCCCGGAAAATCTGCAGAAAATACTTTTGAAAATTCATGAACAACTGGTACTGAGTCCATAGAAGGGACATCCACACTGGGATCGCGAATATAAACCAAATAGGCTAGACACCCTTTCTCTACCATACGCCGAGATTTCATATAAGAAAATACCCTACTGGCAGAATAGCCAGGAGTTCCTTTCCACTCTAACTGAGGTAACCCCGGCATAGCTAGGGTCACTGTCTTAGCATGACAATCTAATATAGCATGATAAGGGGACATCCAATCCATACCCAAGATGACATCAAAATCTACCATATCAAGAAGTAGAAGATCCACACTAGTCTCAAGATTACCAATAGTAACCACACACGAACGATAGACATGATTTACTACAATAGAGTCTCCCACCGATGTAGATATACACACAGAAGCACTCAGAGAATCACAAGGCATAACCAGATATGAAGCAAAATAGGAGGAGACATAGGAATAAGTAGATCCTGGATCAAATAGAACTGAAGCATCTCCATGGCAAACTGGAATAATACCTGTGATCACAACATCAGATGAATCGGCCTCAGGCCTAGCTGGAAAAGCATAAAATCGGGGCTGGGCCCCACCACTCTAAACTGCGTCTCTGGGACAGCCTCTAACTGGCTGGCCTCCACCTCTAACGGTATGACCTCCACCTCTAATGGTATGACCTCCACCTCTAATGGCCTGACCTCCACCTCTAATAGCATGACCTCCACCTCTAGTTGCCTGGCCCCTACCTCTAGCTGGCTGAGCAGGTGGTGAAGTAACCGGTGCCGGTATGATGGCACGAGAATCTTGCCGAGATCTGTTACTCGCCAATCTAGGGCAATACCTCCTGATGTGACCAATGTTCCCACACTCATAACACCCATCCTGATGCCGTGGCTGCTGAAGCTGAAGCTGACCTAGATGGGCCGGATAACCATTGTAGTAACTCTGGAGTGGTGGTACACTGATAGGAGCTGAATGTGCACTAAATACTGGCTGCCCAGAGTAAGGCATAATAGGACCGTGACTCCCTGAAGCACCGGGAGATGCATAAAGTGATGAATGAAACGGTCTGGGAGGATGACCCCTACCAAAATTACCCCTGCCTCCAGACGAGGCACCACTGAAACCACCGAACTATCGAGGCCTCTTATCGGAACTCTGCCCTCTCTCCTATGCAAGAACCATCTCGATCCTCCTTGTGACATTAGCAGCCGCCTGAAAAGAAATCTCACTTTCGGTCTCCTTGGCCATCTGAAGTCTGATAGGGTGAGTGAGTCCCTCAATAAACCTCCTCACTCTCTCTCCCTCCGTAGGTAGTAAAAGGAGAGCATGATGGGCCAAATCCACAAAACGGGACTCATACTGAGTAGCAATCATACTTCCCTGCTGTATACGCTCAAATTTCTTGCGGAATTCCTTTCTCAGTGTGATAGGGAGGAACATTTCCAGAAATAGCTGAGAGAACTGCTCCCATGTAAGTGTAGGCAATCCAACTGGCCTGGTCAATGTATAATCTCTCCACTATCTCTTGGCGGAACCCGTCATCTGAAATACAGCAAAATCAACCACATTGGTCTCAACTACACCCATGTTCCGCAGCACCTCATGGGAGCGTTCAAGATAATCATATGGGTCCTCAGAAGGTGTACCACTGAAGTGAACTAGAAAGAGCTTGGTAAACTTATCCAGTCTCAATAAGGCCTCAAAAGACATGGCGGGCCTATCACCGATCTGTGCCGCAACAACTGGCTGAACTACCCCAACTGGCGGGGCTGCTGGAGCTTGATTCTGGGGAGCTATCTGCTCCGAAGCGGGAGGAGTGGGAGTTTGTGCTCCTCCCCCAGCCTGTGAGACGGCTGGTACCACTGGAAATATACCATTCTGGGCCACGCTCTCCATAAGACTTACCAAACGGACTAAAGCGTCCTGAAGTACTGGAGTGGCTATGAATCCTTCCGGGACCTGAACTGGTCTAACTGGTACATTCTAAACTAGAACCTTCTCCTGAAGGTCCACCTGAGGTTCTACAATAGGTGCAGCTGCTCAGCTCTGGACTGAGCTCTACCTCAGCCTCTGCCTCGGCCTCTAGCACGACCTCGACCTCGACCTCTACCCCTGGCCATAGTTGCCACCGGGGGTTCTGGTCCCTGTCCATCGGTAGAGGTATTACGTGTTCTCACCATCTGCGAGAGATTAAGAGTTGAATGGTTCAATCATCGATGATAGAATAAAATCGCACGACATAATAAGAAAGAAATGATATTGTTCCTACATTTCATAGCCTCTGAGAGATAAGTACAGACGTCTCCGTACCGATCCTTCAGACTCTACTAAGCTTGCTCGTGACTCGTGAGACCTATGTAACCTAGTGCTCTGATACCAACTGTCACGACCCAAAATTCACACCTTCGGACCGTGATGGCGCCTAACATTTCACTTGCTAGGCAAGCCAACGTTAGAATAATATTATCTATTTTTAAAACAATTTTTAAATTTATTAATAATCAAAGAAACAAATGCGGAAGTAAGGTCTGAAATATAGTGATTAATCCATAAAACAATGTTGCCTATATACCATCCCAGAATTGGTGTTACAAGTGCACGAGCTTCTAGAATAATATAAATAAAGGTATGAATAAAATAAAGTTGTCTAGAAATAAACACACAGCTAAAGTAAAATAGACAGGGACTTCAGAACTACGGACGCCATGCAGTTATACCTCAAGTCTCCGCTGAATAGCTGAAATCCGAACAAGTCTATGGTACGCCGCTGGGACCAACTCCAAAATATGCACAAGAAGTGCAGAGTGTAGTATCAGTACAACCGACCCCATGTACTGGTAAGTGCTGAGCCTAACCTCGACGAAGTAGTGACGAGGCTAAGGCGGGTCACTTACATTACCTGTACGCAATATTAGTAACAACAACAATAATAGAAATAAATTAGGTAACTCGTTTATAATAATTGAATCCAACTCAACAGTCATAACTAATTATCATTTCCATCAATTCTGTTACAGCGTGCAACCCGCTCTCACAATATATTCACATTCAATTTTGTTGCAGCGTGCAACCTGCTCTCCCAATATATATTCCTTTTTATCAAGTATGTCATATATTTATTTCAATCAAGTATATATATAGACTTTTAAATAAGTGTTGCGGCGTGCAATCCGATCCCCCAATATTGACTTTTAAATAAGTAGTGAAAAATGGATTAAAATGTGAAATAGAGCTTTAAAAACTCAACTGAGTTTACTTTAGTCAACATTTTGAGCAAACGGATCCGGATCTATGTTTTAAAAGTTCCGGTAGGTCCGTATCGTGATTTGAGACATGGGCGTATGCCCGGAATCGAATTTCGAGGTCCCTAGCTTGGGATAGGGAATTTTGAAGAAACATTAAAAGCTTGAAAGCTTAATAATTTTTAAGAAATTACTGATATTGGATTTATTGACCTCGGGTCCGTATTTTAGTTTTGGAGCCCGGTATAGGTCCACTATAATATTTATGACTTGTCCGTCAAATTTGGTGAGAATCGGAGTTGATTTGACGTGATTCGGACGTCCGGTTGTAAAAATATAAGTTTTAAAGCTTTCTTGAAAATTTTCTTTGATTTGGTATCCGATTCGTAATTCTAGGTGTTATTTTGGCGATTTGATCGCGCGAACAAGTTCGTATGATATTTTAGGACTTGTATGCACGTTTGGTTTGAAACCCTGAGGGCTCGAGTGAGTTTCGGATAGGCTACGGGATGATTTTGAACTTAGAAAAAAATTAGTTTTTAACTTCTGCTGTCATCTGGTGTTTTGTTCTTCGCGATCGCAAAGAGGAAAGTTGGACTGGCACAATTGTGCTTCGTTTTCGCGACCGAGGGCACGCATTCGCGAAGGGTCAAAGTGTAAAGCTTCGCGCTCACGATAGAGTCCTCGCGTTCGCGAAGAGAAAATGAGGCAGAAGCTGGGGTACTCAAATTTGTTCTTCGCGTTCGCATGAAACGGTCCGCGATCGCGTAGGTTTGCGGGGTTATGCTTCGCGTTCGCGTGTGTGATGTCGCGTTAGCGTAGAGCAAAGTGGCAGCCTGTGCAAAAATGTACTTCGCAATCGCGAAGCAATTCCCGCGATCGCGAAGAGTAGAATGAATCTGGGCAAAGTTGTTCTACGCGATCACGAACGAATTTCCGCGATCGCAATGAATAAAAATCTGAAAAATAGAACTTAAGTTCTGAAAATGGAGTTTCGACCCATTTTCAATCATTTCCAATTTTTGAGCTCGGGTAAGGCGATGTTTGGGCGATTTTCACGAGAAAACATTGGGGTAAGTGTTCCTTATCCTATATGGATTATGTTTCATGATTTCATACTCATTTATATCTTGAATCCGTGAATTTATGGGAAAAAAATCAGATTTTTATAAAATCTTCCAAAAACAAAAAATTAAGATTTGAAGGTCCATTTGATATCGGAATTGGACAATTTTTATATGGTTGAACTCGTATCGGAACGGGTGTTCGGATTTCGCGAGTTTTTTGGGGATTTGAGACGTGGGGTCCCACTGTCGAATATTTTAATGAATTTCGGATTTTTATCCGAAAAATTTATAAATTCATATGGAATTAATTCCTATGATTACTATTAAATATATCGAATTGTTTGTGAATAGATTTGAAGCTTTCAGAGACAAAATTAAAAGGAAAAGTTGTGGTTGAATAATTGATTGGAATTTGCAAGGCGAGGTAAGTGTCGTGGTTAACCTTGACTTGAGGGAATAGAACCCTTAATTTATTTGTTATGTGAATTGCATGTGAACGACGTATAGGCAAGGTGACGAGTGTCTATACGCCGTCAAATTAATTGTTTGCCTGCTTACTTAAAAAATCATAAATTATTTTAAATTATAAATTATTATTATTATAATAATTATTTCTCTCCTATTCTTTGTCAAATATTAATTCTTGAATTCTTGCATTAATTGTTACATGCTATTTGAATTATGTGTTTTAATTGTTATTTGACATTTAGCATATTAAATATTAAATTGCCTATTTTCTCCCTGATTTCCATAATAATCTGCTATTTGTCATTGTTTGTTTCATAATTAAATCATAATTATTGTATGTTTGGTGTCTTATAATTTTATATTAATTGTTGCATTTATTGAAAAAATTTCTTCTATAAGTATTGTTAAATGGGAATATTAGAGGATCGGGTTGCACGCCGCAACAAACTTATTAAAAAGTCCATATTGGAGGATCGGGTTGCACGCCGCAACAGACTTATTAAAAGTCAATATTGGGGTATCGGATTGCACGCCGCAATAGACTTATTAAAAGTTAATATTGGGGGATCAGATTTCACGCTGCAATAGACTTATTTAAAAGTCAATATTGGGGATCAAATTACACGCCGCAACAGACTTATTTAAAAGTCTATATATATACATGATTGAAATAAATATATGACAGACTTGATAAAAAAAAATATATATTGGGAGAGCGGGTTGCACGCTGTAACAGAATTGAATGTGAATATATTGTGAGAGCGGGTTGCACGCTGCAACAGAATTGATAGAAATGATAATTGGTTATGACTGCTGAGTTGGCTTCAATTATTATAAATGATTTACCTGATTTATTTCTATTATTGTTGTTGTTACTAATATTACGTACATGTAATGTAAGTGACCCGCCTTAGCCTCGTCACTATTTCGTCGAGGTTAGGCTCAGCACTTAGCATCATAGGTTCGGTTGTACTGATACTACACTCTGCACTTCTTGTGCAGATTTTGGAGTTGGTCCCAACGGCGTACCATAGACTTGCTCGGATTTCAGCTATTCATAGGAGACTTGAGGTATAACTGCATGGCGTCTGCAGTTCTGAAGTCCCCGTCTATTTTACTTTAGCTGTGTGTTTATTTCCAGACAGTTTTATTTTATTCAGACCTTTATTTGTATTATTCTAGAAGCTCGTGCACTTGTGACACCAATTCTGGGATAGTATTTAGGCAACGTTGTTTTATGGATTAATCACTATATTTCAGACCTTACTTTCACATTTATTTCTTTGATTATTAATAAATTTAAAAATTATTTTAAAAATAGATAATATTATTCTAACGTTGGCTTGTCTAGCAAGTGAAATGTTAGGCGCCATCACGGTCCGAAGGTGAGAATTTCGGGTCGTGACAAACGTGAAGTTTAGCTCCACGTAGACATGGTAGCAAAACAACAAATCATCAAGAAAAAGTAAAGATTACTAAGTTTTATGGAAGGAAGATGGAATCTGATAAATTCTGGCCTCCACGGCGGTTTCGTGCTCTCCCTTCATCTAAAGTCTCAAAAACTCTCTTCGTCCAATTCCCCTTTAAAAATGATGTTTAAAGACTATTTATAGATATAGGAAAAATGCCTAGACGAAATAACCAAATCCTAAACAAAAAAGGAGACAAAATAATTTCAGGTCGCCACGCGAAACGCACGACGCACCTCGCGTTTGACCACGGCTCGCGAGCTTAAACGCGCAGCATTTCTCTCCCGTCGCCTGCTGCTGTTTTGTTTTCAATTTTGAACAAACTTTTGCCTAACTTTCTCGTTTCTTTTCTTTGCTTTTCAATTCTTAGTTCTCTTTTTTTATTTTAATTATCACCCCGTCATTATGTCTTCAATCATCAAATTATGACATCATAATATTTTTCATCATCAAATAATCATGAGTCATTCTTGTAGTGCATAAAATACACATAAAATTTCTACTTTGCTCCCAATTTCATTTTCAACATACCTACACATAAAATAAATTTAATTAAGCACAAATACAGTATAATTTAGCATTAAAGCACCAAAATATAAGATAAATAATGCACTAAAAATATATAATTATAACCAAACAACAACGACCTTGAACCAAAACTAAAATATGACAATATTTTGAGTAGTCAAATCTTAAAATAAAAAATTAAGTTTTAATAATTCATATTGTTTCGAAGGTTGTGTCGTTAACAGTAATGTCTGATAGCCAATATATTCCATTAGAATGAACCCAAAACTTTGAAAAATTTGGCTTTCATAGTCAATCCCATACAACTTACCAAAATAAAAATAAAAATACACTATTCCTCAACAAGTCCCAAAATATGAACGAGCGATACAACCACCTTGTATATTTGCTGAAAGTAATCAATTAAGACTAATGTTTATCTATTCGCTTTGTGTGTTTGTGAGAGATTATGTTGATACTATTGTTGGGTAGTCCAACGGCAACTAATAGAGGTTGAACAAATAATATAATGTCTACGATGAATCCACATGCCAAAGAAAAGATAAAACTATAGAAATATTTAATGAGTTTTGTTCAAAATATATATAATGTATATATGTATTGTATGTATATAATGCACATATGTTCGTTTAACTTCACCTTGGTCTAGCAGATAGTCCATGAGAAGCTGTGTAGAAAATTATACATGGAAAATCTAAAAAATAAGAAAAGTTATCAATTCTTCTCTTGACCTAGCTACGAGAGTGCCATGTCGTCTCTCACTTATCCAGCAACTTGCTGTCAATCAAAGCCACTAAGAAATGATTATTCTTTAAGTAGAATGAGATATTTTGATATATTCCCAGATAAATGAGATTTTTTCTAGATTAATATTGTTATATATTGTTAATCAAATCTATATACAAGATTAAGCTTCTTTCTTCCTCTGAATAAATGGAACTGGGTGAATAATTTTGCCAAGACTTGACCTATCTTAATTAGTTGTCCACTCTTGGAATATGAGACTCCTCTTAACTCTTGACGAAAATAAAAATAAGACTCGTCTACTCTTGATTTTTTGTTTTGTTCTATACTACTTATTTTTTTGGTTTAATAGAAAGATTTTTTCTTTCGCTTAAGCTAGTAGTAAATTAACTTGCAACAAAAGGGGTTTGTTTTCGTCAAGCTGGTAAGTTTTCAATCTGTTCTCTTTAAAATCTACCTCTAGGTTACATTGTAAGTTTGATATTTCATTTTATTAAGAAAATCATCCGTTCAGTTCAATGATAAATAGCATTCACTTAATTATCCACCATATCGTACTAAGGTTTACAAGCAAATCATTATCAATGAAAACCAAAATGCTTAGATGAATAACACTCTGAATTACTTGTCAAAATTTAATTATCAAAAAATAAATAAATGAAAAGATGCAAGAGCCCTAAATTGCAAATCTAACAACATAAACATAATCTTCTTTCCTCTCATGAGAAAGGCAAGTATCTACCGTATAAAACATAGTAACAATCTTCTCCATAATTACAACGTCTTCTTTTGACACCGTTGTCTTTGCACTACCTTTGATGTACCAAATATGAAAATTATCATACATCTATCTATCTATATCTATATTTATACTATGTTAAAAACACAAAACCCCTTAGCGAAATATTATTCGTATATTTTACCTTTTAAAATTTAATTTCATACTAGATAAAATAGTCATTTAATTATTTTTCTAATATTTAAGAACAGTCATTTCATTATTTTCCTAAGATTTAGGTCTTCGAAATCAACAAAATCTAGTATATTAAATTCTTTCTTATTTAAATTATGTAATATCACAAATTTGTAAAGAAAACAAAATAATTAACATTCCTTTTTTCCCGATCTAATTTTAGCATGTTTACATTTCGAGCACTTCCCATTCCTCTTAGTTTTAGGAACCGTTTTCGTCTCTCTCAACTAAATTTGGGACTTAAACATTTGTCATCATGATTCCAAGTAATTGGGTAGCTCATATGTTATGGTGACTAATTCTATGGTTTTGTTATCTTAAGTCAAGTATGTATATATATATTCCAGTTGTGCATTCATTAATTGGCATCACCTTTGTTAAGATGATTGAATTTTGATTTTTGAGCCCGTAATCAATTTTATATTATACGAAATTGTAATACATTTTCATCTTCTATTTTAACTCTTTTCTACTAATATAATATTTTTTTTCTTCATCAGTTTTTTGTATAATATTTAAAAATTAAACTCAACACTTAGAACAAATAATAATAAAAAAAAACAATATCTAACAATATAAATGAGAAAGAGCGAGAAAAGTGATTGACAAAGTTAATAATACTAATAGTCCCGTAGACACAAATATTCATAACTGAAATATACATCAATGTCTTATCCTTTAAAAAAAGAATTCTTACTCGAGAAAATTATAATTATGATTAATTACTTAAAATTTTGGATGAGCTAATATTAAGAATTTGAATCAACAAAAATAGATTTACTTAAATGTTAAGAATAAATAATTAAGTATTTGAATTAACTAATTAGCAATAAAATTCAATTCAATTTTTTTAAAATAGTCATATAACTAAAATTATTTTTAAGTTAACACAACTATAAAATACTAAGAGTCATTAAATTTTGCAAAGTCACTTCTACTATGATATTAGAGTTAAAATAATTAAAATGCAAGCTCGAATGAATACATAAATGAGGTACACACACAAAGCGCGTAGTTGCTAATTAAAGGAAAACCCGCTAAACCAGCAAACACATGAAAAACAAATGCAGATCCCGCTGCTGCTAGGATTTCCTAATTCTCTATCCACTTCAAGCAAAGATGGATTTCCTATGAAAGATGCCACCTTGAAATGTGAATATAAAATTGGAATTTAGTTTGTAGTTTAGTTAAATTCAAAATGGAAAGATTTCCTAAAGTATCTTTCAAGCTTTCAAATCCAAGTTTAACCTCCCAAAGGTCACTTAATTTGTAATCGCGAGTCAATCAATCAGAACAAACGGATCCTGTTAATAGACAACGAAAGAGTTATTTAATTTTAGATTTTAAAAGTTTGACAAGGTACAACTACAAAGAGCTCACGGCTTGATTCAAGTACATCAAGTAACCAATATAAATATACTATCTTTTTTCAATGGTTCTATAATGCCATTTATGATATTGTTCTATTTTACATGAGTAGCTGAACAACTGATAATGTGTTTCCCTAGCTATTTATATAGAGTGTTTGGAAAGACAATTGAACAATAGCAGAAATTTGCACAAACAGGATCACTTGGGGCTGGTGTTTAACTTTTGTCTCCATTTTATAAAAAAATGTAAATATAGATCCAACAACATGCCTTCTCCTTCTGCCGCAATACTCCTCGATTTTCAATTCTCAGTCATCACTCCATCTTCTCTCTCTCTCGTCGCTACATATTTGTATCTTGTGTATGGGGCAGTTCTACAATACGACGGTTAGACCAGCTATGCTGTGCGGGGTAGAATACTGGCCAGTCAACAACTCTCATATCCAAAAGATGAACGTAGCTGAAATGAGGATGTTGCGATGGAGGTGCGGGCACACTAAGTTGGATAAGATTAGGAATAAGGATATTTGGGAGAAAATGGGCATGGCCCCTATGGAAGATAAGATGTGTGGAGCAGGTTTAGATGGTTTAGACATGTGAGAAGGAGAAGACTAGGAGCCTCATCACGCCCAACTCTAGTCCTAAATAGGATAAGCGGTCGTTGCAAATATAATTCGTTCTAAAAATACAAAGTCGAATCCCACAGAGAACTAGGGTTTAGCTACAACTGTTCACTATCACTAAGAAGACAAGTTTGAACAATTCCTAAATTATAAATATTAAGCTTATTATATCTAATTAACTAACAAATTAAAGTAGTAGATTAACAACTAAAGATATTAAGGGTTGGAGAAAATATTAAGGAGGTCTAGAGTTATGATTTTCGCAATTGTAAGAATCCTTCCCGCTACGTCTTCTATAATTTTGCCTAAGTATTCTCTATCGATCGTGAGTATTTTGGGTGTTGTAGCTCTATCTCTAGAAACTACTACAATTTACTAGATGTATTCTCTCGAACGACGCTAGCTGGCACTAATTCACCGCTCACTACGATCGCACCAAGGTTTCGTTATCTCTAATCCCGCCTTTAAACCCTCCGTATTGATCTCTCACATACGTTAGGAGTGATGTTGTTCAACGACTACCTAAATGTTTACTCTCTCTCGAGAAATATACACACTAAATAGGCACAATCAATTGATGGCCATTCAATCAACAACAATAAACACGTAGTTAAATAAGTAGAGAAATCCAACGACTCAATTATATAAAAACGTAATAAGAATTAATCTTATAAAAGGTTCTATCAAAACCCTAGATAATAAATTAGCTATTCATAATAGTATGCAAAAGTACAATACTAGAATTCATAACCAATAATGAAAATAGGAAGAAGGAAGTGAAAAACTCGTAGAATAATTCTACGCCTTGCTCCTAGCGTGTTCTTGCCTCCTTGGGTCGAATACCCTCTCCAAAAACGTCTTCCCTTTAGGTCAAATCTGCTCTATAAACGTACTCTCCCTCTCTTAGACATGTTTAGTGAGTATTTATAGGCTAGGGTTGAAGTCCTTGAGTCCAAATCCGAGTCTGAGTCTTTTAACCTGCGACTTTTAATTATTGGGCAATAGACCTCGTGAAGCCTGATCTGTAGTGCAGTCAAGCTGGCTATAGACCTCGCGAAGCCTGGTCTATAGCGCGGTCAAGCTGGCTATAGACCTCGCAAAACCTGGTTTGTAGCGCAGTCAACCTGGTTATAGATCTCGCGAAGCCTGGTCTATAACGCGGTCAACCTAGTTATAGACCTCGCGAAGTCTGGTTTGTAGCACAGTTTGGGTAACCGCGTTATAGACCACGCGAAGTCTGGTTTGTAGCACAGTTTGGGTACTTGATGCTTTTACGCTCTTTTCTTGCATTTTTGTCCTCTTTTGTACAAATTTTATTCGACTATTTCTTCTGATGTTCCTACACATAAAATAACACAATTTAGCTTAAATGTCGCACAATAAATCACTAAACCAACAAAATATAGAGCGAGTAATGTGCTAAAAGTATAGCATTTTGGCATAACATCAGACCCCGTTTGGATTGGCTTATTTTAAGTGTTTTTAAGCCATTTTGTAGTGTTTGGATAAAGTAAAAAAAATATTTTTAAGCACTTTTTTTTAAGCTAAAATTACAAAAATAAGCCAAAAGCCAAAAGCTAGAATTCCTAACTTATGGCTTATATTAAAAGTTACTTATAACAAGCCCATCCAAACGGGCTCTAGACGCCCCAGTGAGGAGGTGTGAACGGCTATCGTTGGCAGATAGGAGAAGAGGTAGAGGGCGGCCTAAGAAGTGTTGGGAAGAGGTGATCAGGCAGGTCATGGCGCGACTTCATCTTACCGAGGACATGGCCCTTGACAAGAGGGTATGGAGATCGAAGATTAGGGTAAAACGGTAATATGTTGTCATGTGTTTTTCTAATATATTCCAGGTTTATTAGGGCTAGCTGATTAGTACATTGTCTCCGCTTCTTAGAATGCCAGTATTAGGATTGTTTAAGTACTATCTTCCGCGATTTTCTAGTACCTTGTCGTATTACTGCTTGTTGATATTGCTATTGCTACTGCTTTCTTCCATTTATTTTTCTCCGGTTCTTACATTGTTGGTATCATTTTTCTGGCCTTGTTGTTGTTATTTATTTATTCCTATTCTTCCTCTCGAGCCGAGCATCTTTCGGAAATAGCCTCTCTGCCCTCCAGGGTATGGGTAAAGTCTGCGTATATATTAAACTCCCCAAACCCCACTTGTGGGATCCCACTGGATTTTTGTTATTGTCGTCATCATCCTTGTATCTAGAAAACAAGCAATATTGCAAAAGCATTGATTTTGTCATCATCCTTGTATCTAGAAAACAAGCAATATTGCAAAAGCATTTGAAATCAATAATTTTTTGCTTTGTGTTTCAGTTTAATTTTTATGTTTCATGAATTCTAACTTGAATACAAAAGGACTTAGGGTGTGTTTGGTATGACGGAAAATATTTTCGAAAAATATTTTCCCATTTTTCACTGTTTGGTTGCATAAAATAGTTTGGAAAATATTTTCCCAGATATCACATTTTCCTGAAATTAGAGAAAAATGACTTCCCTAGAAAAGTTAGAAAAATATTTTTCAAAAACTCCACCTACCCTCACATCTAACCTAAGGGTGGCAAGTGGGCCGGTCCAGGCCCGGGACCGCGGGCCAAATGGGCTAAACGGGCCAGGACCGTTTGGCCCGATTTTAGTGGGCCTGGGCCGGTCCTATGATTTGGGCCTGTCAAGCCCGGGACCGTTTAGCCCGCCAGGGCCCGGGACCGGCCCGGTTCCTTAGCGGGCCAAACGGTCCCAACGGCTATTTTTTTTATTTTATTTTTTAAAAAATATAGCCGTTGGGCTGTCAAAAATAGTCGTTGGCTATTTATAAAATAGCCATTTAACCCCCCTCCCCCCAACTTTGTTTTAATCCCAAACTTTTTATAATTACACTTTTTTCCTATTTTCAGCTATAAATACCCCATCATTCTTTTATTTTTTCTTACAAAATCATCAATCTATCACAATCTCTCTCTAATTTTCTTCTATAATTGCTATTATTGCTTACTTTGTTGTTACAATTTGTGAAACAATTGTGAAGTTGGTGAATTGAAGTCTTCAACGATAATCAATTTCCAACAAGTTGTTCGTCAATTCGGTAAACTCGTTCCAACTCTTAAGTTTTAATATTATAATTTTGTTTGTTTTATTTATTTTCTATTACGTTATTAATTAAGATGACTTCCTTAAAAAAATTTTTTGGTAAAAATAAGGGAAAGTCCAAGAGTGACGAATCTAGTGCTCAATTTGTTCCTCCCCCACTGCCCCGGGCTCCCCGAACCAAACTCCATATACGTCCCACACCTGCTATTCTTGATAGCGATAATAGTTTATTACAATTTACTGAAAGTCAATTTTGCCATAATATTAGATCTGGTGAACAATTAGACCACGAATTAATGAATGCTCTTTATTTTAATCCAACTATTAATGAAAATGATGACGAGAAAATTGATTTTGATGAAACTCAACCGGATGATGATACACCAACTAGTCCTGCTCCTGATGTTAACCCAACTAGTGGTAACCCTGCTAATCCAAATTATGCCCCATTTGATACTCCTGTTACTACCCCTACTTTTTCTAGACAACCTAGCAAACGGACGGAAACATCTCCCGTTTGGCCATTTTTTACTCAACTAATTTCAGAAAATAAGGCTAAGTGTAAAACTTGTGGCACGGAGTTAGTTTTTAAATATTTTGGATCGGGGGGGGGGGGGGGGGGGACTTTAGCTAGACACATAATGAAACACTCTCAAGATAAAGTGAGATATCTTCATCTGAAAGCTTTGGCCGAGGGGAAAAGTCTACCTACTCCTAGTGAGGTTGACCCTAGTATCGGTTCAAATCAATTTCAACCGGGAATTAACACTGTTACCGGTGGTATTTTATATTATGATCCAAAAAAAGATCGGGAAGAATTGGCAAAAATGGCAACTGTTATGTGTTTACCCTATAGTTTTCCTTCTGACCCTAACTTTGTGCATTATATTAGAAAGTTTTTTAATCCTACTTATAAAGGTTTTCCTCGCACAACCATAAAGAGAGATATTTATAAATATAAACATGAATATGAACAATATTTGTGCTATTTATTTACTTATATAAATTGTCGTGTTTCTATTACAACTGATATTGGTAGAAGTGGTAACGACTGTGATTACCTTACTGTTACCAGTCATTAGATTGATGAGGATTGGATAATGCAAAAGCGCATTATTTCTTATAGAATAATTAATTCACGTCACACAGGGCAGTTTATTGCTAGCACAGTTACAGATATTTGTAGATATTTTTGCATTAGTGATAAAATAATGTCAATTTCAATGGATAATGCTACTAGTAACACAAATTCTATAGCCTTGCTTACCACTACGCTAAATCCTACATTTAGTGATTTTTTTCATGTTAGATGTATTTGTCATATTTACCATTTAATTGTGGGTGATGGTATGAGAATTTTAAATATTGAAATTAAAAAGGTTAAAATGGCTCTTAACTTGCTTTTTTATTCAAGCCGTAGAAGTAGACTTAGAGAATATTTTAAAAGATGCGATGAATTTGGCCTAAGAGAAAGAAAGGTTCCTAAACCTTGTCCAACTAGATGGAATTACATGTATGAAAGTTTGGTTGTTGCATATGAATATAGAAATCTCATAAACTCAATATTTAATGCACATGTAAGTGATGATGATGAGCACCTTACAAATGGGGATTGGGCTAATGTTAAAATACTTGTAGAATTTTTAGAAAAAATTCATATTGCTACAAATGAATTTTCTGGGCAATATTATCCTACTATTTCTAACTGTTTAGTTTATATTGCAGAACTTGCAAATTTGTTTGCTCATTTTTCAGAGGGTGGGGAAATTTATAAACTTGCTATTGATTCTATGAGAAAAAAGTTTAAAAAATATTTTTTTCCATATTCCTCCTATTTATGGTGTTTTCGCTTTGTTAAATCCTTGTATGAAATTAAGAGGTCCTCATTTTTGGTATGAAACTGTTTATAATGGTTTAGCACTTAAAGATGAGGAATTGTCTCAACTTCTGGAAACAATAGCCTCAATTAGAATAAATGCTCAAACTATTTTTAATACTTATCAAGTTGCATTAAATCATGCTAGACCAAATATTCCAACTCATTCTTCTTCTGATTCTCAATCATCTAAAAGAACTGCGGGAGTAAGAGCACTTAGTGCTTGGGCGGTGTAATGACCCAACCGGTCATTTTTAACTTTTAGAACCCCGTTCCCTAAAATAAAACTTTTTGTAGGTGCTTGTAATAATTTATGAGTTGCGGGGATGGTTGGTTCGGGATTTGGAAGTGTTTGAGGTGAAACCGGAACACTTGGTTCCTTAAGTTGGCCTTAAAGTGCTAAGTTTGACTTCGGTCAACATTTTGAGAAAACGACCCCGGAATAGAATTTTGATGATTCCAACAGCTCTGTATGGTGATTTTGGACTTAGGAGCGTGTTCAAAATTTTATTTGGAAATCCGTAGTTAAATTAGGCTTGAAATGGCTAAAAACAAGAAATTAAGTTTGGAAGTTTGACCGATGAGTTGACTTTTTGATACCGGAGTCGGAATCCAGTTCCAAAATTTTTTATAGCTCCGTTATGTAATTTATGACTTGTGTGTAAAATTTGAGGTCAATCGGAGTTGATTTGATAGGTTCGGACATTAAATGTAGAAGTTGAAAACTCTTAGTTTCATTAAGCTTGAATTGGGGTATGATTCATGATTTTAGCGTTGTTTGATGTGATTTAGAGGTTCGACTAAGTTCGTATGATGTTTTAGGACTTGTTGGTATATTTGGTTGAGGTCCTGAGGGCCTCGGGGGAGTTTCGGATGGTTAACGGATCAAAAATTTGAGTTAAAAAGCTGCTGCAATTTTTCCTCTTCTGTTGGACATTCTGGGCTGTGATCGAGCCCAGATATCGAGCCAGATATCAAGTCCAGATATCGAGCTTAGGTATCGAGCCCAGGGTTGACGAGGTACAGGCTTGAGCTAGTGTATCGAAGCCATGATCGAAGGCCCAACCTCGATACCCTGATCGAGGCCATGACCGAGGTCCAGGCTCGAGCGTGTGATCGAAGCCGCGATAGAAGGCAAGGCTCGAGGGCATGATCAAAGGTATGGCTCGAGGGATAGGATCGAGACCCAAGCTCGATGCCCTGATCGAAGGCCCAAGCTCGATGCCCTGATCGAAGGCCCAACCTCGATGCCCTGATCGAAGGCACATGTTCGATGCCGCGATCGAGGCCCAGTTCGAGGACCAGTTCCGAAGGCTGCTAGGCAGTTTTATAAAAAGAGGGCATTCGTCCCATTTGCCATTTTTGACGAACTTGAGCTTGAGCAGAGACGACTTTTGGCAGATTTTCAAAGGAAAAATATTGGGATAAGTGATTCTAACTCGGATTTGGTCTATATATACAAGTGTATCATTGTTTTTCACAATTTAATTAGTGTTTTGAGATTTGAGATTTGAAAAAGTTTAGAAATCTCATAGAAACGAAATTTTGAGATTTCGGTATCGATTCGGAGTCGGATTTGAGTGAAACTGGTATGGTTAGACTCGTAATTGAATGGGTTGTCGGATTTCATAACTTTCGCCGGATTCCGAGATGTGGGCCACGCAAGTGAATTTTTAATTAATTTCAGATCTTTTCTTTAAAATGTAGTATTTTCTTATAGAATTGATTCCTATAATATTTAGTGATTGTATCGAATTATTTTGGCTAGATTCGAGCCAGACGGAGTTGGATAATCGTGGAAAAGGCCTTATAGTGGATTAAATTGGAGCAAGACGAGGTAAGTCTCTTGTCTAATCTTGTGAGGGGGAAATTACCTCATAGATGATTAAGATTAAATAATTATTGCTAATTGTAGGGGCTATGTACGCACGAGGTAACGAGAGTCCGTGCGTAGCTACTATTAAATACTAAAGTCCGGGTAGTTTAGGACTCAAAGCATGCCTTACTTGTGTAAATTGTATTCTTTGATTTATTTATATTAATTGATATCTATATGAAAATATTGTGAATTGTTAGATTAAGATATTAAAGGATGGAAATCTCATATGCTTAATTTTTGTTTAAATCAATTAATTGTCAAAAAAAATTGTTCTCCTCCCAAATTTATCTTATAATAAACATACTGTCCTTCCGGAGGCACATAAGAAAATGTCCTCCTTTCTTGTGGAGCGGGCCGAATTTCTCGGCAGGATAGATGCATCTATGGATCGCGCCGCACGTCCCTCGGCAGTGTACACGACACTCTGGATCGGGCCGTACGTCCTCGGCAGAAATTGTGCTTAATAATAATAATTACACGATACTTTAATAATTTATTTCAGCTTGTGAAGCTAATTAATAAATTAAAAAATTCTTGGAATTTAATGAATTATTATTCTTGCTTGTTCATGGAATTAATTGTTACTCCTGTAAATAAGATTTAATTGATAAGTTGGAATTTTTCTGAATTGAAGGAATTTAATTAATATATTGAGAATTGTTATATTTGAAGAAATTTGATTATCTTTGCTAATTAAACAAATTATTGTAAATTCTGTAAATCATGCTGATTTAAATATTCTAGTTTTATTTCAGTTATTATTATTAACCCATAGTGAGTCTCAAAGTCGGTCATCTCGTCTCTACCACTTCGAGATTAGGCTTGATACTTACTGGGTACACGTTGTTTACGTACTCATACTACACTTGCTGCACTTTTTGTGCAGGATCTGAGACAGGTACTAGTGGAGGACCTATCATCACATACCCACGTCATCCCGAGGCATAGTGGTGAGCTGCCTTTCTGAGCCGTTCTGCAGCTACCAGTGTCTCTTCTTATATTTATATTATGTCTATTTCATTTCAGACAGTATTTGGAGTTTTGTATAATCTATTAAATGCTCATGCACTTGTGACACCGGATCTTGGCACACACACATTGGTAGAAGTTGGTATTTTATTATTTTCTTGGAATAAAAGTTTAACCAATGTACGTATGACTTATTAGTTGGTTTGCCTAGCTGTAGTGTTAGGCGCCATCACGACCTATAGGGTGAAATTGGGTCGTGACAGGCGGGGTTTAGGGGTTCTCAAGGTTCTAGTAGTAGTGATTTTTCACAACTAAATGAGCTTGAAGTTTATTTGTCGCAGGGAATTGAGAACGGTTCCTTTAATCTTTTGGAATGGTGGAAGGACAAAGAAAAAGACTTTCCGGTTCTTTCAAGGATGTCCCGAGACATTTTAACTATTCAAGCTTCAACAGTGGCATCAGAGAGCGCTTTCAGTCAAGCAAGACTTCAACTCGGTGATTATAGAGCGTCTATGAGGGAGAGTTTGGAAAAATCAGTACTTTTCAGAGATTGGATCCGGTCGGAAAGAAGAAATTTTGGACTTGCTGAATCACAACCAGATGAAGACGAAACTTACGAAGAAATGCTAGCTCAACTTGCGGAGGATGTTGCTTCCCCCGGAAGTGGCGATGACCAAGCAACTTTTTCGCCACCACCAACGGAAATTCCTCCGGACATTGATAGATTTATGAAGTTTGTAAGAGATACCATGTAACTTGTATGAACAAAAATTAGTATGTATTATGTAACTTATATTTTGGCACATCTTGATTAGTTTCTTTTTCTTCTCCATGGTGGTATTAGCACCTTGTTGTGCTCATTCCATAGGGGGTTGAAGACTAAGAAAGATATTGCCATATTTTTAATGCTATAATAAAATTACAAGGCATATCTCTTTACAATATTTTTGTCTTTAGACTTAGATATTAATTTTAACATCCTTTTGTCTTTAGACTAATATATCTACTATACTATACTATATATACATCTTATATATAGTATATACGATGTATATATAGCTTATCGAATATAACTTATATATATATATATATATATATATATATATAGTATATAAGATGTATATATAACTTATCAAATATAGCTTTTATATATATACTATATATACATTTAATATATATACTATACTATATATACATCTTATATATAGTATATAAGATGTATATATATAGCTTATCGAATATAGCTTATATATATATACTATATATACATTTAATATATATACTATACTATATATACATCTTATATATACTATATAAGCTGTATATACAGCTTATCGAATATAACTTTTATATATATATATATATATATATATATATATATATATATACATTTAATATATATACTATACTATATATACATCTTATATATAGTATATAAGATGTATATATAGCTTATCGAATATAGCTTATATATATACTATATATACATTTAATATATATACTATACTATATATACATCTTATATACTATATATAAGATGTATATATATATATATTATACTACTAAAATATAGTATATCGAATATAAATATAGCTTATCGAATATAGCTTATATATATACTATATATACATTTATTATATATACTATACTATATATATATATATAGTATACATCTTAAATATAGTATATCGAATATAAATATAGCTTATATATATACTATATATACATTTAATATATATACTATACTATATATACATCTTATATATACTATACTATATATACATCTTATATATAGTATATAAGATGTATATATAGCTTATTGAATATAGCTTATATATATATATATATATATATATATATATATATATATATATATATAATATATACTATATATATACTATACTATATATACATCTTATATACTATATATATTCGATATTAAATATTGAATATTAAAATTTAGGATGTTAAATAAAATTTAGGTCACAATTCTATAATAAAATTTACAAAGCATTGTCTTAGATATTTTTTTTAACATCCTTTTGTCTCTAATATCTATTTATTTATTTATTTATTTAAAAACTGTTGGGCCCACTTATATATATATATATATATATATATATATATATATATATATATATATATATAGGGCCCACTTAGCCCACTTAGCCCGTTTAGCCCGCGGTCCGGGACCGTTTATCCCGGGACCAATTGGTCCCGGTCCCGGGCCGGTCCTTAGAAAAAGCCCGTTTAGGCCCGGGCCCGTTTAGGCCCGTTTAATTTGGGCCCGGTCCGGGACCGGGCCTGAGACCGTTTGGACCGGCCCACTTGGCCCGTTTAGGAAAATATTTTCCTAGATATCACATTTTCCTGAAATTAGAGGAAAATGACTTCCCTAGAAAAGTTAGGAAAATATTTTCCAAAAACTCCACCTACCCTCACATCTAACCCCAACCCCCTCCAACTTCAACTTTCTGTTTTTTTTTTCGTTTTTATGTGCCACTCATCCATCCTAACCTCGTCAACCCCCCACCCCCACCCCCGCGCAATTTTTTAAAAAAAAATATTTTCATTTATGAGTTTTTCATTTTTCAGTTTACATGTTCCAAATTTTACGAGTTCTAAAGTTATGAGTTCAGAGGTTTATGTGTTTGGAAGTTTGCGGGTTTAGAAATTATAGAGTTTACGGGTTTGAAAGTTTAGCGGTTCAGAAGTTTATGAAATCTGTGGGTTCGAAAGGTTGTTGGTTCGAAAGTTTATGACTTCATGTTTATTGTATTTAATTTATTTATGAATACTCTTGAGAAGTTATTTTCCTTAATTTGCGTATCAAACACCGGAAAATGAGTAAAATTACTACTTGTTTTCCGTGAAAACATTTTCTTAGGAAACATTTTTCACGGAAACATACCCTTAAAGAGGTAAGTTTTTCTTATTTCAGTTTGTTTTCTTCATCATTGTTAATTTAAAGATATAATTCAGGGAAGTTAAATGCCATGAAAGGATAAAATCGCATGCATCAAATATTACGGGGGAAAAAAGAAACTTAAGTAAGATAGTTTTTAGTCCCCGAATTATAATTTCCACATTATAATCCAGTATAACTTGTTCGCAAACCAATCCACCCCTTAGGATTTTGGAATCAATTTCGAGCAAGGAATAACAAGGTGGCTACATTACATCTAATCAGAATATTTGCAGTTGGACGACAAAATGCTGCTCTGACTTACGATAGTATAATCACAGCCATGTCAAATTTCGTTGCCAAAAGAATAGAGGAACAGTTATACTAGCAGCTATATCCCATGTCTAGGTCAGTGCCATAATCCTATCTGCACTTATCTACAATGATTTCAATTTTCAAATACATTTTGTTTGAGTTTCAATTGTTCTGCATTTCTACAAGTGTCCTAGGCAGAGTTTCTTCAGAAGTTCCTGCTTTGTTCCCAAGTCCTTGAAGGCTATTCCTCAAACTCTACATTCGAATATCAAGGACACAAACCACATTGTTTGCAAAACAAGCGGCGACCTTGTTGCCTTCCTTGTCCCAACACACTTCAAAAATACCGCCATCGCCAGTGTAAGTTCTTACAATCTTGGCCTCCTTCACTGACCATATATTCAAGCATTTATCCAATGATCCACTTGCCAAGTACTCACCGTTCGGACTAAATGCAACAGAGTAAACAGGATCCCTGGGTTTAAAATGGAAGAGAAAGTACAGAAAAAATGATTTTAAAAAATCCAACAAGACAATAAAAATATTTAAACATGTAAATGAAAAAAAAAATCATTTTCCCTCATTCTCACTCCACTCCCACCGGTACCTCACCCCCAGCAAAAAAAAGGACATAATGCTCTAGCCTATGATTTAACACTACCACATTGTTAACAGGAATTATTTCTTTTACGCTGTAATTTAATTAAGAGTGCCTTAATATTTCCTGAGTATCTTTCCAAGTAGACATAATGAGTTCACATCCATTACCTGTGGCCGTTCAAGCTGTGAAGAAGACGCCCTAGTTCAACATCCCATAGCTTCACAGTAGAGTCAAATGAAGCACTACACAAACAATAAAACGAAACCAATAATCTGAAAGAACTAAAAAGAAAAGTACAATATATTAGAATCTTTTCTGGAATCAGCACACACAAAGAAGCCATTTGCTGGACGGTTAAGGTGGAACTGTATCTCTCTAGATTATTTTTACTAAAAAGAATAACATGAATAAATCTTATCTAACTGAAGAGAAGGCTTACCTGCACCGAGACCCTAAGGATTTGCTAAGGGATAGTCGTTTCAGGTCCAGGGGAGGGGTACCGGTTAGGACTTTGGACACCAAATCAAGCAAGGGACTTGTTGGTTCAAACTTCCTTACTCATCTAAACGATTAGAACATCAATACATCTGACAAAATGTGCCTAGAAAATGTAACAAGCAGGCAACTAAATCCCCACCCCATATATAGCTATATTGTAACAAGTGAGATTGATGGAACTTGAAGCCTAAAGTGCAAAATAGAGCGGGGGCTGGAATAACTTCTGATTACATCCAACTCCACAGATCACCTAAGGATAAAGTGTAAAACTGTTTCTCCTTGTGCTTCATTTCATATCATGGTTTTTTATTGAAAATGGAGTTCAAAAAACAAAGACTTTGACACATGAGCAAAATGTATGTAACATACAAAGAGTACTCTTAGAATATTGTGGTTTTCAACATTCAATATCATTCCTATAAGTGCATGCACAATCAAGGTAAATGGGAATGCTAAGAATAAAGAGCTCCCAAATATGTAAAGGTGCCCGATATTTGCGGAAGGACCAAAGAGGAAATAATGTCATATAAAATGGAACAGAGAGTATTTCCTAATTAATCAGTGAAAACTGTGTCTGACAGAATAGAGAACCTTTATCACTTACCTAACAACAAAGATCCAATATTAATTAACAATACTAATATGAAATCTAATCGAGTGAGAATCTTGTGCTACCACCACATCTGACAGACAACTATAGTTGAAAGAATAATGTAATTTTGAAACATGTCCAGTACCAATAGATAGAATAATTACCTTGCCAGCAACAACTGTTTATTCGGATTGCTTGTACCAGGGCCAGTTGGACTCCATCTGATGGTATATATCTCCTAAAAGTTAATAGTCAATAGCTGATATGTCTGATTTGATTAAATTGTTTTAAAAAAAGAGCAGACTATAAGATGACATCATTATGTTATATGTGATACTTTGCCATGTTCTCTGAAATCATGCAGGCAGCCATCCTGTTTCGTGCTCCATATCTGCACAGACAAAAACGGATTATAGACCAAATCTATTTTATACAACACGATAAACACAATATCTTAGAAACAACATATTCGAAGTCCTCACTCAAACAACATGAAGCTATAAATCAACTTTCTCTAATATTTCTGTAATTATTTGAACTTCCTTGGAGTTACTGATTCAAGGTTTAGGAATCTAGGTAATGCAGATCTTTTCACATTAAGGAGGTCAAATATGAAACTAAGAGCTCACACCGTATCAACAATAAATTATGTATCTGCCAGACCTATTTAAGCTGATTTTGCTTGTGGAGAAACACTTGCAAATTCCACGACAAAGACATAAATTAGAGATTTTTTGATGAGTGAAAACAAAATGACAAGGAAATACCAGAGGAAAAATTCAAAAAGATGCATTAATATAATACACAAATTAGAACCTAAATGATAATACAAGGGTAATCAGCAAAGTCTAGATAACCAGAAGACCGTAAAAAGTAATATTCTGAATCATGTGGAGAAAAGGGACTGTAGCTGCTTCTTTTTTTCGATATAATTTACCTGCTATTAGTTTAAAAGGACATAATAAGTTAGGAATTACCTTAGCTGTGTTATCATCAGAACATGAAGCCAGCAAGAAACCTGAGGGGTCCCACTTGATAGCATTGACTTCACTCTGCAATGGCAAAGTCAACAACCATTTAAGAATATTGACAAAGGATACATCAATGTTCCAATTAAGCATCGCACACTAAGCTTCAGTATTCAACTTACTTAAGTTTGCACAAACAGTTCAAACAGAAAAGAGAACAAAAGATATAGAACTAGAATTGTTATGATAGAACCCAGAGAAGTTAACATTGATCAAAATGCAATGAGAATGATTCTTCTTTTATTTGATCAAACAAATTGTTCTGTGACCAGGGGAAGGATCAGAGAATTATTCCGCACATCATCTTGTTAAGCTGTAATAACCAGTGCACATACATCAAAGAGATAAAGAGAAAATGTACACTAATCCAATTTAATCTTCTTGACAAGCTCCACCTTTCAATAGCAACAAAATATTATGAAAGATTTTCCCACAAAAAGCAACTGGACCACACCTGATGTCCTGAGAAAGTTTTGACTGGTCGATTCTCTCCAATTTTACAGACGTGGATCACGTTATCAGTGGAGCAGGTTGCAAAAGAACTATTGTTTCGCCAATCAACATCAAGCGTGGGACCTGAATGGATTTATATAACAGTGAGAAAGCACACAAAAGAAACTCTATCCTTGCCAAGATATGGGGTAAAATATAAAAGCACAATTAAGGCAGAACAAGTACAACAAAACACCTGAATGAAATTCAAATTGCTGTTTCCATTCGCCAGACATCACATCCCAAACAATGGCAGTTGTATCAACACTACCGCTAAGGAGATAATCACCTTTCTTGTTCCACTTCAAGGAAAAGATTGGCCCTCTATGTTTGTTTAGAGTACTAACCAACTCCCCTGGATGAAAAGTCAGTTTATAGGATGGGAATCAGTAAGAGAAAACCAGACATGACACTATAAGATGATAAAGGTGTCACGAACAGTAAAGCCACGGAAACCTAAACACAAGCAACATCATTGAGTAAATAGTCCAGTTTGATAACACGTGGATAACACGAGTAGTTAAACAACTGCAAGGCTGAATAACTTGCTAATTAGTGAAAAGGCTAAAGCAATGAGATTCTGTAGAAAACAATGGGAAGGATTCTACATTCTTCAATCGTTTCAATGGGGTAAAGTACAAAAGTCAGGAATGGATCACATCAAGTTTGAGCATCAACCACTTGTCTTATAAGTTTTCGAATTTACAGATGCTTATTTTAACAGGCATGCAAATTCTTGACGTGGTGTAAAGTAAGTTAAAAATACCATTCGGTGACAGATGAGCTTACTCAAGATTGAGAACTAACATCCAAAAGAGTACACCATAGTGGCTGCCATTCGTCGGTGGCTACCATACCTGGAACTTATTTTACAATTATCCCTTCAAGTTCTCTGGAAAAGCTTGCGAGAAGGTTATTGGAACAAAAAAGTCAATTATGAACCAAGAGTACCCTAACATGATTTATGGACTTTGAAAACCTTAACCCATTGTCCTCCCAAAGAAGAATCTTTCCCAGCCTTCCTCATAGCTGCATATGAAGACTCTGGTAAAACTTCCCTCTACAAGGACATGGGTTGTTTCTTGGTGCCTTTTAGTTTCCATTAGATAACCAGGACATGAATAGTGTTGCCGTATTATGAAAATAATCCAAAGAACAAACTTAAGCAAACACATTCCCATAACCATCTTTTCAATGGACAATTGATACATTCAATCTTCAGATCCAGTTTTCCCCCCATGCCCCTTACCAGCTCGGTTCCAGATTCTGGCTTGGCCATCATAAGAACCTGTTGCAAGCAGGGTACCCTCGCCCTACACAAGAAGAAATCATAAATACAACATCAAATAATAACAAGAAAATCAAGTTGGTAACCCATAACCAATGCAGTCTAATTTCAGAAAGTCCACCAGAAAAGTATAGAAAACAACGAGAGTCAGCTCAAAACAAGCAGCAGAAAACTCACATTCCAATCAAGTGTTGTGACATCCTTGCTTTTCTCGTTTGCTCGACTTTTCAAATGCTTCAAAACCACAACATTTGGATGCCCGCTTGGGATTGTAGAATTACACGGACCATCTCCAATGGTCCAAATTCTAGCAGTAGAGTCTCCAGACCTAGGTTTGATATTACACAAGCTTAGCGATAAGAAAGATGGTTCCTTAGAAGAGTCCAAAACTACTCAACATTTTTACCAAAGAAAAACCACTTCATAGAATTTGACCTTTTAGAGCATATTAGAAAGTAGGGGCTGGGGGCAACAGATGCACCCAACTTTTATTGCCCCAGATGCACCCAACTTTTAAAAACAAACCAGTAATCAAAAGCCTTAAGTGTCATTATAATAAACCAATTTAACCACATGCTATTAACACCAGATCACCGATCAACATTCCAGTAATAAGAGTAGACACTGAACCTGACAAAGCGAATTACTCTAGTTGATAAAGACATATCATTGTCAAGATTTTCCAATTCGTTGGAGAGAACTAATTTGGAATATAATTCTAGTAAAGCCTTCGCGGGGGGAAGTCACATGACCAAATATATGCTAATTGAGGAGCCAAGCTGGAAAAATGGTTTGTCTTTGCAAATATTTAACAAGCTTAGTAGAGCACAGTCCACTAATCTGTGTAGAAAATGGTAATTTCATATTTGTATGAACTACTTGGTAATTATATTATAAAAAATAAGACTTTGTGACCGCACAAGACTGGTAGAAGTCCTTATCCTTTCACATATTAGAGAATCCATAAATTCTCGGCCAAGTATCTCCACTCTTCAGCAGAATAGTTCTTGTTGAATTTTTATTTCCGTTCATCTTCCTTTTTCTGGGGTGTGGTGTTTGCTATTCCGTACATATTCCTCGAAGGTTAATCTGCTTTCCTAGAATGAGAATCTCCTTTGCCTATCACATTTCCATAAGAAAAGAAAATGGAGTATACGGGAACATCTAGTGCATAAATGTTACTATGTCTAAAGCATTCCGCAGAGGACAACAGAGATTGCGCAGAGGATATTTAAGATGAACTAACTATTAAAGAACAAATTGATGTTGCAAGAGAACAAGAAGCAAATATTTGTAAATAAAACTATCACGATTATTTGGAAGTACAGTGCTTATGATGATTACTTCCAAAGTCGTAAATCACAATAGAATTCCTTCTCAAAAAAAAATCACAAGAGAATTTAAAACAGAAGTCTGAAAAATGAACATGACTTGAGTCATAAACAAGAGCACCAAAAGAAAGAAATGGTACTAATCATTTCAAAAAAGAAAGAAATGGTACTAATGCTTACCCAGATGCAAGAAGTGACCCTTCTGGACTCCAAGCACAGACAAAAACCTGGCATGAGCTTAGAAACAAGAGAAAATTGTTATGTATATATGAAGACAGAAAAAAGGAAAGATATATACAGGATCACCTATTGAGAAATCATGGCGGACTAGAAGAACTTTATAGACATGCAGCCAAACCTCAGAGGTATGCCCTTCCAAAACCACTACGTCACAACTTGGAATTTCACATGGCAAGGAGGTTGAGCTTGTGCAGATCTCCATAGGCTCCAAATCTATTTTGCAACTCAACAAGAAAAAACTTCAGAGTGGCAAAGACTAACAAAGAGAAGAGCAAAGTATCAGATGTAGAAATCTGTCAAAATATCCTGCATCTATAATGGTCGTAAGAATAGCAAGTTAGCTGAAATGGGAATGTGTTACCTCCAGCTTTTCCATTTTCTTCACATCTGGTAGTCTCTTTTTCTCCACTCAGTTTCAAATCCATAAGATCCTTGTGTGGTTTTTCTTTTTCTTTGCGCTTTTCTTTCTCCTTATTCTTTTCAACCCTTTCTCTATCCCGTTCTCGCTCTTTTTCCCTCTGTTGTTTTTCCTTCTCTCTTTCTTTTACAGGTTCTCGTTCATGGTCCCTCACATGGTCAGCATTCGCCTTGTCCTTCCCCCTAGGTTTATCTTTCTGAAGCTTTTCCTTTTTCTCTTTTATTATTTTTTGCAGCTCGTACACATCCTTTGTAATGAGATCCAAAGGTTGTAGAAACTGGAAGTCTTCATCCATATCGGTATCATCCTGCATCCCTTAGTTATAATTGGTTAGTTCAGAGTTTTCAAAAGAGCTCAACTTCAGACCCAAAATCAGAATATCGAAATTTTTGCCTTACATTGCTTAAATTTGCTTCCAGTTCAAGATACTGAATACCCTTTTGCACAAAGGTAACAAGAGCACCTGGAGGGACTAGATTTGCATCTATTGTGCTCTTGTTGATCCCCGCCTCGTATCCTAAAGCAAAGGCTGAGTGTGAGAATCCTGAAAAAGATATCAGTAAACCAGTAGACTGATTAAACTGCTTTTCTAGGATTCGATCTTGGTACTAGTCCATCAGGATGAAGGTCAAGGCATAGGCCTATTAGCTAAGCAAATTCAATGAAGCAACAACTGGTACCACAAAGAACAGCTATAAACTAGAGAGTCTTGATCAACTTGGAAGATCATTTAAAGTAGCTGAAATTACTGAAATTTCATCTGTTCAATCAAGTAAGGGAAGCTGAATGGATTTTGTAACTGTCTAAATCTTATTATTATCCATTTTCTTTTTAGTCTGAATACTCAGGAGCTAAGACCGTTCCCCTCATCAGCCATGCATAAACTAAACCCATAATTGAAATAAGCACGACAATGAATGCTTCAAAAAACCCCTTTATAGATAAGAAAGCTCATGAGACTGAAAGATAATTGTTTGTCATCCAGAAAAAAAGAAAGCAATAAGCGCTTCAACTAAAATTGAAATAGAAAGCACATGAAATGAACACCTGACAGTCCTATCACCTTAATGGCTTCACCATAGCAAGATATGCCCATCCTAACAGAACTAGTGAAGTAAGGACATGTCAACTCGATGAAATTAAATCAGAAGCATTTGAGGAAGACGCTCATTTTTTATAGCGCATCCTCCATTTGCGCTCTTTCAGTAGTTCTGGTGGAAATAACAGCTTCTCACAAAGAGTCCAAAAAAGGAGGAGAGATCCAACGAAGTGAAGGCATATCAGATATCACTAGATCAATTGCCAGAGTAGTATTTCATATGCAAGTTATTTGCCTCTAAATGGAACATGACAAATTGCAGAGGGTACTGTAATATGTTGGTGCTGAAGCTCAAAGCTAGATAGTACCTCTAAATAGAATATCACAACTTGCAGAGGGTGCTGTAGAGTGTAGTCTGTTAATGCTGAAGTCAAAGCTAGAGAGGCCTCATATGTTCTTAAAGAAATATCACTAGGTCAAACGAAAAGATCTCATCTCAGTTTGCTCTTTAAAATAATCCATCCTCGAGTACTTAATAGGATGCAATGCCACTTGTGTGGTTATGCAGGAATAGGCATTTCATGAATTAAAACTGTCACCGGAAATATAATGTCTAGATAGGTCAAACATATCCTTTCTAGATGTATTGGTGCCAGGGGAAATCCTGATCCACTTCAACCCCCAAGAAATTCAAAGATAAGCTGGAAAGGTAGAACTCATTACCAAAACTTCAGCCTCAGTTCACTGCACCAGTTTATAGCTAATATCAAATGCAATTGTGAATGCTCAACATAGGCACTTTTAGACTCTAACTTTAGCCATTTCATCTGCCTTCCTCCCATATATATGCGACTTGACAAATACTGTCGCAAATTTTTACAGCCACATATAGTTTTGGTCCAACAAAGTAAGATGTTAAAATGACAAAAGGGACAAAAGCATGTGACTTGCACTTGCCTGATTGTATTGGTGGAAATGGAATCAAAAACAGGTGTTCTGCACTTTCTCAAACCCCATCTAACCCCGACACACAAACAGACACTCTCTCTCTCTCTCTCTCACACACACACACACACAAGAGAGAGAGAGAGAAAGAGAGAGATCCTTCCTTGCCAAAAGCTTCTTTCTGGCAAAATAGTGAAATCACCAGCCCCTATTTTCAAACTATTTCCAATTGTGAATAAAGGATAGAGCTTCCAAGGATGTAGAATACTAAGTGCAGAACTTCCATCTTTCATGCCCAGCCGAACCCTTCTTTAGTGCAAATATCCACCAAGGTCACAGCCCCTCAAGATCTCGAAGCTTCCTGCGTAAAACTTCTTCTCTTCCTCTCACCCCCCCCCCCACACACACCCCCCCACCCCAACCCAAAATAACTGTGCATCCATTAGTCCCACTTTGCTGGGCTTACCACTCAGTTATTGCCCAAGAAATGAGTGAGATTAACCAATATAGACGTTCAGAAGGAATGAAATTCTTCTCAAACATATGTATGAATTAAGTAGCCCAGATGGAAGAAGAGCTACAGTTAGTAAGCTGGAGTTGGGCAACGACAAAGCAAATGATCATTTTGCATTTTGGAATTTTCCCTGAACGAAGGTACTTTTAAGGCAATTGGCATTTGTAAGTTTCAGAACTATTTCTGTCAACCTGTATCTAGTTAATTTATTTTAAGGTTTAGTACATACTTCTTTTGTGATTTTGGGTGGGCACAACAATTTAAGGTACCTGTACTGTTAAGAAATGAGAAAACAGTTACCTTCTCAGGGCTTTTTGCACTTCAGTTTTATTCCTTTTAATGTGTATGGTTATGTACTGCTGTTGATTTTTGGTTGGGCAGTGAGGAGTCAGGAAGAAGTCTAGGTGAAGGAGATAGAAAGTACGGTGGTTGGTGAGGATTGCGTTTCTCGTAAAATCTGGATAAAAGATGACAAACACATGCCACATGCTTTTTTTTTAATCAGTAGCACAGCAACCGGACATGCCACGTGCTTTTTTCTCCATGTTTGAGCGCCACAATTACTTTTGAGACAAAAGAGTTTGGGGATCGAGAGGCATGAGACTAGTCTCTCTCAAATCATATTGAAGGACGACGGCAAAGTAGGCAACACATGTTCCAGACTGAATATGTCTTCTTTTCTCCTAAATGGTATGGTAAGCATGGCTACACTTAAAGCCCTAGGAATTTTTGCATTCTATTCTTTTCTCTTTTACTATCACCAGGAAAAATTCAAGTGTGCTAGCTCCCAACAGGCCCAACCTCTCTCCTCCTAGATGAATTCTCAAATTTTAATAGCCAAAGATAATAGTCTATCCATCCTATGTTGTTTGACACTATATTCTTTTTAGAACGTCCCAGATTACTTGAGAGTATTGCATTTCTATAAAACTTTCACAAATTTCAAAACACAAATTTCAAAAATAATTTTTCAGCTATTATTTTAATATTTTCTTCTACTGTCACTAAAATATATATTAGCATCTTAACTTCTGTCTCTAGTCAAACACCATCATATATAATGGAACGGAGAGAGTAATATTCTTTAATAGTCAACAATTTGATTTTCTTATTTAAATAACGAGACTAGCCAATTTCTCTTTTTACCAATCGTAATGCAAATTGCCCGAGTAGTCCTAGCCACTACTAGATGAAGTCAATTTTATTCTCGACAATCATTATGCCCTAGAAATAGTTACAGCAAAATGTACAACAGGCAGAATTAAAATCGTCTATGTAAGAAAGTGAAGATAATATAAGAAAAAATCGAGATCTAATTAAAACAAGAAGTTTACAACAGAAACGCAAAATCAAATTCTCCAAATAAAACTCTAATAAACATGTCAAGAACTATGAATAATAATATAATATAAATTGAGATTAACAATAGCTAATTGAACCCTAAAATGAAGTACCTGATTCATGAAGGTATCGGAAAACGAGGTAGTTTAACTCCGCGGAGGTTATGGAGATCATTGTTGTGAATCGCCGTCGGCGTAAACAGACATATAGGCTACTCTCGGAGAGTGTAGAGAGAAAAAATGGGAAGAGGGAAATGGGATAGAATGACGTTACAATTATAAATGTTTCGTTCCAAAAGGCGTTTTGAATCAGGTGTCTAAAATACGCCTCATATATAAGTCAACTGGTGGGTATGGTGGAACTTCTGCTTATTAATTCTCTGGGTAACATATTAATTTCATTAATTAATTGGACTACAATAATTTGCAGAATGGGGTCCTGTTTTATGGATCTTTTGATTTTATCTTTAATTTTCAAATAGAAAATTAACTTTGAATAAAACTGATTCATTTAGGAATCCATTAGGTACGTTTCTTGTTAATCGGATTTTGGTAATTTTTATAATAAATGTTAATTTGAGTGCCCGTATGAATTACTAAGAAATTGGTTCTTTACCGTGTTCATTAAGCGAAAAGTATACGAGCAATAAAATGAACACAGTGATTTTTACGTGGAAAATCACCCGGCTCAAAGGTGCAAAAACCACGACCTACCAAGTAGGATTTTCAGTTCTAACTCTACTAGAACAATGAGCCAAAATGTATCAATTACAATGATGTAATTAAATACTCTCCAGTATTACTACTCTTATTTGATTCACAAGTACCTCTAACTTGTAAAACCAAACACTCACTCCAACTCACTAATTGTTTATAACACTTGATTACAACTTAATTTCCTAAAACGCATTTACTATACTAACTCGAGAAGAGTACAAGACAAGTACTAAACACAAGTGAACCACTTTATGACTATGTTGTTGATGTGTAAAAGGATAGTTTAGAAGTCCAAACTCAATTCTATTTAAACACGACTTGAGATCTTCTAGGAGTCATATTCATAGTCAGCTTTCTCTTTGATAGGACTCCTACTGTTCTAAGGATTCCACAAGCTTCAAGACTTTTATCTCTAACGGACTTATCCATATCTTCTTGAGCAACGACCTTTATCACTTACAACAACCATCTTTCACTAAACTCGGACCTGGTAACTTTAAGATAAAGTTACATTGTCTTATACAAACGTACAAGTATCAATCATGAGGAGTTGATCATTTAACCTAAGAAGCTAGTTGTTCACAATAGTTAAGCAGCTACATTGAGGATCTGATTCTTTGAATAATTAGTCATATTAATTAGTCATATTTTGTTAATCATCAAAACTTTAATACTCTAACAATAAATTACATCATATAGCATTTCTAGAATAAACAACATCATATAGCTGATTAGCTTCTGTTCGATAACGTAGACTGTAGAGCCTAAAATCAGTACTTGGTACATTATTCCTTGTGTATCACTATTTGCAATTATCACTTGTTTTTCCTTTGCAATTTATGTTGTTTCAATTTTTTGAGATTGGAAAAACTTTCATATACTATAATTATTGTGGCAGATATCTTACCATACTTGGCCGTAACTTTTCATAGTGATTTCTTGCATTCCTTCACTAAATATTTTCCTTTATCACTGTGGCTCAGATGATGTTGTAGACATATAAATTTTATTAAAATTAAATCCATAAAATAATTTGAACTATATTTTAAATTCAAGATATTAGTTCAAATAAATATTATGGGCTAATTTAATTGAATTAATTATATAAGTCCAATATATATAGATTAAATAAATAAGTCTTAATCCATTGGGCTAGCCCATTTAATTGGACTAAAGTGATGAGCCCACTTCATTAAGCCCAAGATGTCATCTTCCTATAGGCCCAATTTGGTGCCACGTGTCAAATGACGTGGCACGCCAAGTCAAACGAAAGAGCCATTATGATCGTACCACGTGTCAAAATGACAAAGCATGCCAAACCAAATTAAAAGGCCAATGAAACCGCGCCATGTGTGCAAGTGACATGTTCTGGCCAATCAAATACGGCCATGTCACACTTCAATTTAATTAGTCGGAAAGAGTTTGTTCTTATCATAACTCCTCCCTTCCACAACTATAAATAGGGGTCTTCATAACCCAAAAAAGACACTAGAAGTTATAACAAGAAGCAAGAAAGAGCTCGTGGATCAAACGCTGCAAATTCTTCCACAAGTTCAAACTTCAAGCAAGCAAGTTTAAGTTCAAGCTCAAGAACAAAGAACAAATCAAGTTCAAGTTCAAGCAATCAAGCCCAAGCTCAAGAACGAAGAACAAATCAAGATTCAAGGAGTACGAGTTCAAATCAAAGTTCGTGCTAGTTGAATTCAAGATCATCGTTCGTGGCAACAACTACATATTCAAGATCAAGCTCAAAGGCCCTTGAATTTATTTACTATTGAAAAGAAGAATCGGAGGATTCATAGAGATTGTACACTCAAATTATTTGAAATCAAATACTACGATTGTTGCGATATTTTTCGGTCTTGATTTTATTTTCTTGACGCAATTTATTGTCTACAAATTCTGGCATGCCTAGTGGGACAATCTCTACCTCTCATCTCAACTTTTCAAATCACCAAAGTCCAAGAACATTGAAATGGCTTCAAAGAAAATCAACTCCAGTTCAACTTCTACCAAGGTTGCTAATTTCAGGTTCTATGCTGATGTGGAAAGTATCCTCGATGTTACCTTTGGAAGCTTTGGACCAGTTACGAGGAGCAAAGCAAGCTCGTTAGGAAAACAAGCACCCCAAGTGCCGTCCGCATCAACCCCTGTTTTCGGATCTTCATCCTCAAAAGGAGCAAGATCTTCCACAAACGTACCCGAAGGAGGAAGCGATGTTGCTGAAAAGATCAAGAAAACTCTTGCTCTGCTTGACCTCTCTGGATCCAAGAACTTGACTGTGAAGGAAGATGATGATGCTTCAAGTGATGGATCCTCCCCACTTACACCGCGTATCGTGATCCATTCGAGAATCAATCTGTGTGACAATCCATGCTACTCCCCATCATCTACAACAATCATGCAAGCTATGGTGACAAACACTTCATATGTAGAAGAGTAGTTGGCGAACTTGGCGGAAGCAATCGCTGGCTTGACCAAGTGTATGCAAAATCAAGATGCTAGAATTGACAAGCTAACAGACAGGGTGGGAATCTTGATGGAAGAAGAATCCACCCATGCACCTGGCAAGCTCCCAGAAGTTCCAGAGATTGATTCTCCCTTGATACGAGTAGCATCCGCTAAGGCTATCCTTGTCTCATCTGAAGGGATGATTCCCATCGATCAACTGAAGGAGTTTATTGAAGGAACTATTAAGAATAAATATGAAGTTTCTGCCAAGTCCTCCCTTACATATGCAAAGTTATACACTGTAAGGGTCGATATGTTGAAGATGCCTGCTGGCTATCAACCTCCAAAGTTTCAACAATTTGATGGTAAAGGTAATACAAAGCAACATGTGGCGCACTTTGTTGAGACTTGCAACAACGTTGGGACTTATGGAGATTACTTTGTCAAACAGTTTGTACGCTCGCTAAAAGGAAATGCTTTTGATTGGTATACAAACCTCGAGGCGGGATCTATTGATAGCCGGGATCGACTAGCGCAAGAGTTCCTCAATCGCTTTTATAGCACAAGGCGCACTGTGAGCATGGTGGAACTCACAAATACTCGTCAATGGAAGGGTGAACCAGTTATCGACTTCATCAAGCGTTGGAGGAACGTAAGCCTCAACTGTAAAGACAGGTTTAGTGAAGCTTCTGCCATAGAGATATGCATCCAAGGCATGCATTGGGGATTGCGCTACATCTTGCAAGTTATCAAGCCTAGAACATTTGAAGAACTTGCAACTCGTTCCCATGACATGGAATTGAGCATGGCCTCCACTGGAAATGAAAGGCTGCCCATCTATGAACCTCGCAAAGGGAACGACAAGCAAGAAGTCAGATTTGTACAAAGATCTGAAAACAAAGAATTTATGAATGTCAATACATTACGTGTGAAGTTCACGATGAAGGTGAGCAAGAAGTAGAGTATGAAATCCACTTCGTTTCAAGATAAGCCAAGTGGAAAGTTGACTCTAAAAGAAATGCAAGAGAAAGAGTACCAATTTCTGAATTCTGATGTGCCAGCCATTTTCGAAGAACTCCTCGAGTTAAATCTCATTGAGCTTCCGGAGATGAAGCGGCCAAATGAAGGTGGGAAAACTCATGATCCAAATTACTGCAAATATCATCGACTTGTGAGCCACCCTCTGGAGAAGTGCTTTGTCTTCAAGAACAAAGTTATGGACTTGGCTCGTGAAAAGAAGATCGTGCTTGAAGATGAGAAAGCAAGTGCAAACCAAGTCTCTATCACATTTGGCTCATTCAGTCCAGACGAATTATATAGCTTTAAAGAAAGTAAAGATGAAGAATTACTGGAGAACAACAAAGTTGAAGACGATCAACCTGAGGATGATGAAGGTTGGACATTAGTGACTCGTCGTAGGCACCACAGAAGGAGCCCACGAAAAGAATCAGTAGAACAACCAATAAGGAAAATGATGGTAAAAAGACTAAGGAGATGGAATCCAGTTAAACACTTAAAGAAATCAAAAGTGGAGGTACACCACTCTCAAAAGCCACGACATCCAGTGACCTTGGAGGAGTTTTTACCAAGTTGGTTCCGCACGAAGATTTCCCATGAGGGTATTGATGCCTCATGTTGCCATGCTGACAAAGGGGAAGAAAAGAGTGATGACCTACCGTTGGCACCATCTTCGGAAAAGATCATCGAGTCCACTCCTCAAGAAGTTAATGCTTGTGAGAAAAAAGTCACGTTCACAAATGACGATCTTATGCTAGGTGACACTCTTCATAACCGCCCATTGTACCTAGTTGGCTATATGCGTGATGAAAGGGTAAATCAAATTTTGGTTGATGGAGGATCCTCAGTGAACATTTTTGCAATTCGCACTGTGAAAGAACTTGGTATTCCCATGAACAAAATCTCAGAAAGTCATGTGATGATCCAAGGATTCAACCAGGGGGGAAAAGAGCCATAGGCGCGATCAGGCTGGGAATCACCATTGAAGATATGCAATCAAGTGCATGGCTGCATGTGATCAATGCAAAGACTTCATACAACGTCTTGCTTGGAAGGCCTTAGATATATGAGAATAAAGTGGTTACATCTACCTACCATCAATGTTTGAAATACTACGAAGGTGAAGTCGAGAAGAAGATAATTGCTGATGACGAGCCATTCACCGAGGCTGAGTCACACTTCGTCGATGCAAAGTTCTATTTAAAGAACCGCATTGTAAAGGAGCTAAAAGTTGATGATCTCATGAATGACAAGGATGACGAGTCCATGGTTAAGAGAGCTGAGGTGGTTGCCGACAAAACCAAAGTTGTTGCTGAGAAGGTACACCCCAACCAAAATAAGTCTCATAAGGGGAACATTGTGTCTCACGGCAAGAAAGTAACTCCTCTGCTCCAATACATCCCTAAAAAGAAGAAAGATGAAGGTGAATCATCTAATCTCCAAACTAACATGCTAAAGTGGTTAACTCTTCTGGTCAAACGAATTGAGGCAGTAAAGTCATCCTCAATACCGCTTGCAGGGTTTGTGGCCCAAAATCGTTTGCAGAATGTGGCACTCCCTACAAAGCGAACAGATAAAGGTTTTGATCCTAACGCTTACAGGCTATTTGCAAAAGCTGGATATAATCCTAATGAGCCGTCAAAGTTAGGGAAGCTACCATCAAAAGCTGCAACGAGACAACTACGTGAAGGTTTGGGATACAAACAACTGTCACCAGTGCGCATCTCCATAAGAAGGGCGAGCAACAATTATATCACTATGGAAAATGAATATGCCACTTCTAACAAGCTGTCTGTCTTTGATCGACTTGGAAAATCAACTGTGAGGACTTCCGTGTTTGAGAGATTGGGTCCATTAAAGAAGGGGAACAAGTTCCAGAGAAATTTTCAAAGCATAAGAACACCCGCTTCACCCAAAATTCAGAAGATCTCTAAGGATTTCCAAAGTTTGGTTTCTTCTAGAATGAGGCGACAAACAAAACTTGTGGTTTCATGCAAAGAAGTACTGAAGGTAAGGCCATATATTGTGGTCTACACTAAGGAACATGAAGAAAGTGTGGGTTCTTCATATCATGTTATTGTACAAGGCAAGAATGGTGTTCCATCTTCAATGGAGGATAATGCAGAATTGGAGGATATTTCACCATGTTATCACATATCCTTCAACAATGGGGATTCTCAAGAAGATGAAGATGCTGGAGATGCTCCACCTGAACTTGAAGAAGGAGTGAAAACTACAGTTGATGCCTTAAAATAAGTTAACCTTGGCATCGATGAAGAACCAAAACCCACCTACCTAAGTGCTTTACTAGAAGTTGATGAAAAAAACACTTATATTGAGTTACTGAAACAGTTCAGGGATGTCTTTGCTTGGAGCTACAAAGAGACGCCTGGCTTGGATCCTAAAGTAGCAGTCCATCACCTTACCGTCAAGAATGGCGCTCGTGCTGTTAAACAAGCCCAAAGGCGCTTTAGGCCGGACCTGGTTCCCTTAATTGAAACAGAAGTTAACAAACTCATCGAAGCTGGCTTTATTCGTGAAGTTAAATACCCAACATGGGTTTCAAGTATTGTTCCTATAAGGAAGAAAAATGGCCAGATTCGAGTGTGCGTTGACTTCAGGGATCTCAACAATGCGTGTCCCAAAGATGAATTCCCGCTTCCTATTCCAGAGCTGATGATCGATGCTACTACTGGGTATGAGGCAATATTGTTTATGGATGGTTCGTCAGTCTATAACCAAATTTGCATGGCATCAAAAGATGAAGATCTTACTGCATCCCGCACCCCCAAAGGTATTTATTGCTACAGGGTAATGCCTTTTGGCTTGAAGAACGCTGGTGCTACTTATCAAAGGGCTGTGCAGAATACTTTTGATGACCTTCTCCACAAAAATGTCGAATGCTCTGTGGACGACTTGGTGGTAAAATCAAGAAATAGGGGCGACTAGTTGAAAGACTTGAGAATGGTGTTTGAGTTGCTCCGGAGGTACCAACTTAGGATGAATCTATTGAAATGCGCCTTTGGAGTTACTTCCGGAAAGTTCCTTGGTTTCATTGTCCGACATCGAGGGATTGAAATTGATCAAGCCAAAGTAGATGTAATCTTGAAAATGCCTGAGCCTCGGGATATTCACGAATTGAAAAGTCTGCAAGGAAAGTTAGCGTACCTTAGGAGATTCATCTCAAACCTAGCTGGGAGGTGCCAACCATTCAGTCGCCTTATGAAGAAAGGTGTCCCTTTCAAATGGGACCAAGCATATAGCAATGCCTTTGAGAGCATTAAATCCTACTTGATGAAGCCTTCGATTTTAGCAGCCCCTACACTTGGAAAGCCATTGATACTATATATTTCAGCACAAGAAAGGTCTGTTGGAGCGATGTTGGCCCAAGAAAAAAGTGAGGGGAAAGAAAACTCTCTTTACTACTTGAGCAGGATGATGACACCAAACGAGCTGAATTATTTACCAATTGAAAAGTTGTGTTTGGCACTAGTCTTCTCAATTCAAAAGTTGAAGCACTACTTTCAAGCTCATGTTGTTCGTCTTGTTTCTAAAGCAAATCCCATCAAGTTCGTGATGTCAAAACCTGTTCTTAGTGATCGACTATCGAGATGGTATCTCCAATTTCAACAATTCGAGATTTTGTACATCCCTCAAAAGGCTGTAAAAGGACAAGCATTGACAGACTTCTTGGCAGATCACCCTATACCTGATAATTGAGAGCTAACTGATGAACTGTATGATGAGGACACAATGGTCATTGAAGTTCAACCTCCATGGAGGATGTATTTTAATGGTGCTGCACATCGCGGAGGAGCTGGTGCTGGTGTAGTATTTGTCACTTCTCAAGGTGAAGTTCTGCCCTACTCTTTTACGTTGACGCAACTCTGCTCTAACAACGTTGCTGAGTATCAAGCACTAATACTTGGGCTTAAAATGGCTGTCAAAATGAAGCGGTTGCAATTGCAAGTCTTTGGTGACTCTCAGTTGGTGATCAACCAGCTTTTAGGTAGTTACGAGGTCAAGAAACTTGAACTACGCCAATATCATGATTATGCTAAAAACTTAATGGGATGGGTTGGTGACATGACTATTCAACATATGCCAAGGAAAGAAAACAAGAAGGCTGATGTTTTAGCTGCTCTAGCTTCATCGTTAACCCTGCATGATCGCACAAGTTACTGTTTGCCAAAAATGGGTAGTCTCGCCGCCAAATGAGGTTGAAGGTGAAGGAAATGAACTCAAGCATCTTGTCGCTATTTCTGAAGCTGAGAAAGAAGAATGGCAGAAACCCATTATCGGCTACTTAAGCTATGAGATACTTCCAGAAAATCCGAGGAGAAGGGCTGAAATCCGTCGTCGTGCACCTCTCTTCCTTTACTACAAAGATGCTATATACGGAAGGTCATTCGAGGGAGTACTCTTGCGATGCTTAGGGGAAGAAAAAGCACTCCAAGCTTTACAAGAGGCACATTCTGGGGTATGTGGGTCACATCAGTCTGGACCAAAGCTCCACTTTCATATAAAAAGGATGGGATATTATTGGCCAACGATGGTAAAAGATTGCTTGGACTACGCTCGAAGATGTAAGGCTTGTCAATTCCATGCGAATTTTATTCATCAACCTCCTGAAGTGTTGCACCCGACTGTGGCATCCTGGCCGTTTGATGCTTGGGGATTGGATGTTGTTGGACCACTGCCAAAGTCCGATGGTGGGCATCTATACATCTTGGCTGCAACTGACTACTTCTCGAAATGGGCTGAAGTTGTTGCTCTTAAGGAGGTAAAGAAGGAAAATGTTGCAAGTTTCATCTGAGTAAATATAATCTATCACTTTGGCATTCCTCGTTACATAAGAACGGATAATGGAAAGCCATTCGATAATTAGGTTGATGAATAAGATTTGTGATCTCTTTGGTTTCAAGCAACGTAACTCTTCAATGTACAATGCTGCCGCCAATGGTCTAGCTGAGGCATTCAACAAAACTCTATGCAACTTGTTAAAGAAAGTCATCTCCAAATCCAAACGAGATTGGAATGGCCGTATGGAAGAAGCTCTATGGGCATATAGGATGACTCACCACATGCCAACACAAGCGACTCCTTATTAACTCGTTTATGGAGTCGAAGCCGTCTTGCCACTCGAGCGTCAAATACCTTCATTACGACTGGCTATTCAAGAAGGGATCACTGATAAAGAAAATGCTCGACTTCGATTAGCAGAGTTGGAGGCTCTTGATGAGAAGAGGTTGGAAGCTCAACAAAGTCTTGAATGTTATCAAGCTCGATTATCTCGCGCCTTTAATAAAAGAGTTCACCCAAGTTTCTTTCAAGTAGGAGATCAATTCCTTGCCATACGAAGACCCATTATTACTTCCCATAAACCTGTAGGGAAGTTCAATTCAAAATGGGATGGGCCATATGTCGTACAAGAAGCTTACTCAAGTGGGGCTTACAAGCTAGTTGATGCAGATGGCATGAGAATCGGCCCTATCAATGGCAAGTTTTTGAAGAAGTATTATCCTTAAAGTTGCAACGCTCCTTGACGCATGAGCCTAAACTACATGTTCCTACACTCTAGCCCACATGAATCTAAACTGTGTACGGCCCACCCCAAAAAACAAAAATCTGCTAGGTTGAAAACCTCGAAAGGGGTGTCCTAGAAAAAAGTTAGGACATAAAAAAAAAATTCCGCTAGGTTGAAAACCTCGAAAGAGGCGGCCTAAGAAAAAGTTAGGACGTAAAAAAAATAAAAAAATAAAATAAAAAATATCCACCCATTCTTAACTACGGTATGACTTGATCCTCTTCATCGAGATACGTAGGCAGCTTAGAGTTTCATTCTGAGTTCAGTCGCATAAGTTCAAAAGATACATATTGCCCTAGTCGTTGTCCAAATGAAGTATGATGTAAGTAATTCATTCAAACAACGGTTGACAATCGGGCTGAAATTTCATTCTTCTTTTGAACTTTGGATCTCATATGACTTAGAGGGGGCAAGCCTTCATGATAAACCAGTGTCTTCAATAGGGCGATTATAGTCTTTTAGGAGGCTACCAAGTATTTGCACTGAAGTTCAGGGCTTTACTATGTCTTCACATTCACCAAATCTTTAAGTCCTCCGGTCTTCAATTTTGCTGCTCTTCAAGTTGAAATGTTTAAACCCTCCAAGTCTCCAAGTTGAAGTCTTCAAATCTGTTGGTCTTCAAGTTGAAGTCTCCAAGTTGAAATCTTCAAGTCCGTAGGTCTTCAAGTTGAAGTCTTCACGTTCGCCACTCTTCAAGTTGAAGTCTGCAAAGTTCGTCAAATCTTCAAAGTTTCCAAATATTCAAGTCAACGTCGTCAAGTCCACGAAGTCTTCCAATTGAAGCTCTATAACTTTCCAATCTTAAGGTGGACATATAAGTCCCTTTGCACCTTAAGTTGACCTCTTCGTGAGTTTGTCCTTAAAAGGAAACTATAACTTTCCAATCTTGAGGTGGATATATAAGTCCCTTTGCACCTTAAGTTGACCTCTTCATGGGTTTGTCCTTAAAAGGAAACTATAACTTTCCAATCTTAAGGTGGAAATATAAGTCCCTTTGCACATTAAGTTGGCTTCTTCGTGGGTTTTTCCTTAAAAGAAAACTATAACTTTCCAATCTTAAGGTAGACATATAAGTCCATTTGCACCTTAGGTTGGCCTCTTCGTGGGTTTGTCCTTAAAATGAAACTATATTTTCCAATCTTAAGGTGGACATGTAAGTCTCTTGAGAGTAATCTCTTCGATAGTCGGGTCATTTTTTAGAGTAATCTCTCCGATAGTCGAGTCACATTGAGAGTAATCTCTCCGATAGTCGAGGTACATTGAGAGTAATTTCTCCGATAGTCGAGGCACATTGAGAGTATCTCTCTGATAGTTGGGGTACATTGAGAGTAATCTCTCCGATAGTCGAGCCACATTGAGAGTAATCTCTCCGATAGTCGGGTCATTTTGAGAGTAATCTCTCTGATAGTCGAGCCATATTGAGAGTAATATATCTGATAGTCGGGTCATTTTGAGAGTAATCTCTCCGATAATCGAGCCACATTGAGAGTAATCTCTCCGATAATCGGGTCATTTTGAGAGTAATCTCTTTGATAGTCGAGCCACATTGAGAGTAATCTCTTTGATATTCGGATCGTGATGAGTATCCATCCCTTCACACCCTACTTCATGCATGGATCATCCCTCTCAGCAAGAATATACTCTTAGCTTGACCTACAAAATAAATAAAGAAAAAAGGAGAAAAGGAGAACAAAAGAAAGCGCAGAGCAAAAGAAAAAAACATTACCTTAGCATTGGTCGTCAAAACGCGAACCAGAGTGACTTGCGAATGCCTTGGGTTAATGCTTAATAAACTTAAGAGTATGAGGTTTATATAGATGATTGAGGGCAAAATTTGAAAGACTATTTACGATGTGGGATCAATTAAAAGGCGGCACAAATTTCAGTCTCCAAATTGAGATCGAATTACAATCCTAATTGCATTCCTTCACTAAATATTTTCCTTTATCATCGTGGCTCAGGTGATGTTGTAGACATATAAATTTTATTAAATTTAAATCCATAAAATAATTTGGACTATATTTTAAATTCAAGATATTAGTTAAAATAAATATTGTGGGCTAATATAATTGAATTAATTATATAAAACCAACATATATATATATATATATATATATATATATATATATATATATATATATATATATATATATATATATATATATATATATATATATATATTATATATTAAATAAATAAGTCTTAATCCATTGGGCTAGCCCATTTAATTGGGCTAAAGTGATGAGCCCACTTCATTAAGCCCAAGATGCCATCTTCCTAGAGGCCTAATTTGGTGCCACGTGTCAAATGACGTGGCACGCCAAGTCAAACTAAAGAGCCAATAGGATCATGCCACGTGGTAAAATGACAAAGCATGTCAAGCCAAATTAAAAGGCCAATGAAACAGCGCCATGTGTGCAAGTGACATGTTCTGGCCAATCAAATACGGCCATGTCATATCTCAATTTGATTGGTTGGAAAGAGTTTGTTCTTATCATAACTTCTCCCTTCCACAACTGTAAATAGGGGTCTACATAACCGAGAAAAGACACTAGAAGTTATAACAAGAAGCAAGAAAGAGCTCGTGGATCAAACGCTGCAAATTCCTCCACAAGTTCAAGTTTCAAGCAATCAAGTTCAAGTTCAAGCTTGAGAACGAAGAACAAATCAAGTTCAAGCTCAAGAACGAAGAACAAATCAAGTTCAAGTTCAAGCAATCAAGTTCAAGCTCAAGAACGAAGAACAAATCAAGATTCAAGGAGTACGAGTTCAAATCAAAATTCGTGCTAGTTGAATTCAAGATCATCGTTCGTGGCAACAACTACATATTCAAGATCAAGCTCAAGGGCCCTTGAATTTATTTACTATTGGAAAGAAGAATCGGAGGATTCATAGAGATTGTACACTCAAATTATTTAAAATCAAATACTACGTAGGGGAAAGCACAATTATTCTGCGGCTAACCAAGTAGCTCGTCAAATCTCTACAATAGCGAGTTCGTCACTCTACGCAAGCCTAGTCTCAAGTCGTGACGCGAAATAAAGAAATTAAACAGGCAAGGATAACTCAATTAGTACAATTAAAGCATGGCGTGAACCTAAGTCTACCCGGACATAATAAGGAATTCTAGCATACGCACAGACACTCGTCACCTCATACGTGCGCAGCTCCCACAACATGTAGCATATAACAAGAATAACACATACGGGGTAAATTCCCCCTCACAGGGTTAGACAGGAGACTTACCTAGCTCCGAAGTTCCATAACCGACTCCAATGCCTCTCTAACTCCTTGACTCAAAGACAAACGATCCGAAACTAGTCAAATAACGTGCAAATCAATCAAAATATACTCCAATACTTACAATTTAATAATTTATAATGATTCTCAACTCCGCTCGAAAAGTCAACAAAGTTAACCCTCTAGCCCACGTGCCCGGATTCCAAACATTTTCGAAGAAAAACATTACCCATAATACCACGAACTCAAATATATAATTTATTCCTAATTCCATGTCCAATTTCATGGTCAAAATCTAAAAATACCAATTCTAGGTTTTTCTCTTAAAATCCCATAATGTCTATGAATTTCCAAGTTAAAATCTATATATAATCCAAGTATATAACTTGCAATAGGTGGGAATCACTTACCTCGTGTTGCTCGATGAGAATCTCCTCAAAATAGCTCCCCAAATTCAGCCAACCCAAGTGAAAAATAAAAGGAAAAGAGCCAAATCCCGTTCTTAAATCTAAGTCTGCCTAGTAAATCCCGCTTCTGTGGTCCGATGGTCGCTTCTGGGATAGCCGGTTCTACGACATCAAGCTCGCACCTGCAAGAACCCAGCCCAGGTCGCCGACCACATTTGCGGCCCCTTTAGCGCTTCTGCGCTCACGCTTCTGCGTCGCCTCATCCACAGGTGTGGTTCCGCTTCTGCGGAAACTTGACCGCATCTGCAGCCCTAATCCTCCCCAAAATAATTCGCTTCTGCGCTTGCTTGGCCGCTTCTGCGGCCCTTTTTCCGCAGGTGCGATTGCATTAGTACTCAGGCCCTTCAGCAATACAACAAAGCTCCAAAGTGATTCGCGACTCATCGGAAACACACTCGAGGCCTCCGGGACCCCGTCCGAACTTACCAACAAGTTCCATAACATAACACAGACCTGCTCGAAGCCTAAAATCACATCAAACATCATCAAAAGTATGAATCAATGATCGAACCTTTCTTTGAACTATCAAACTTTTAAACTTCGCCGAACGCGTTTGAATTATACTTAAACATCCCAGAATGACGCTAAAATTTGCGTGTAAGTCACAAATTACGATACGAACCTATTCCAAGGCTCAGAACTCCAAACGAACATCGATAACACCAAAATTCACTTCAAATCAAATTTAAGAAATTCTTAAACTTTCGAAATGCCAACTTTCCATAATAAGCGCCGAAATGCTCCCGGACTACCTGATACTCAACCCGAACATACGCCCAAGTCCGAAATCATCATACGAACCTATTGAAACCTTCAAATCTCGATTTTGAAGTCGTTTACTCAAAAGTCAAACCTTAGTCAACTCTTCCAACTTAAAGCTTCCGAATTGAGAATTTTCCATCCGAATCAACTCTGAACTTCTCGAAATTCAACTCCGACCACGCGTACAAGTCATAATACATGAAGAAAAGTTACTCAAGGCCTTAAACTGCCGAACGGTGCTCTAGAGCTCAAAATGACTATTTGGGTCGTTACAATTTCCCTTACTTAAACATACGTTCGTCCTCGAACGTGCCAAGAACTGCTCCAGAGTTGCCCCAAAATCACTGTCCAACACTTTGTGCACTTACCCGTGCCACCACAACCCAGATGAGTACATTACCTCGAGTCAGACTTAAGATCCTTCCTGCTACCTTAGCTCACAAGCCTTAGAACCAAATTCCAACATCCGAAATTCTCTATGAGACCTGATTCTAACATACAAACACCAGATCAATCTCAACCCGCTATACCAAACACGATCATGCACCTCTGCTGAAACCACACAATGCACCGCATAATTCGTATGCCCATAATAACATCCTCCGACTACAATAGTTGCAAATTCATGAACCAGATGCCCGTAGTATACATCATAACACACATAAGCCCGACCTCAACCCTCACAATACTGCAACGATTAAAGAGATGTGCAGGAACTCATAACCACCCGTAAAATCAATATCTCATGGAGTTTCCCTATTTGACAAGAACCATTACCCTATTCTGAACTGAATAGTGACATCTTCTCTTTAATATATTTTACATAAATCCGATCGCACTGATTTCAGGTCCAATAGCCTCGTCTTAACCAATAAAAGTTGCTTAGGCAATAAGCCACCTCAAACACTGACTAAAATCCCACATGACGCCATCAATGCGCCAATTAGCTACAACTCGAATATGACACATAAGGAATAATGAACTCTGGCAAAGAACTACCCAACCCACATAACGAATAAAACGGTCAATAGATGCTATGAACCTTTCTAAAAGATGAGAAACAAGACACACAAAAACAAGTATAGGGAATCGTACTCAACATCTCACTGTCGTGGCGTGCAATCCAATCCATACATGATACCGTTGCGGTATGCAACTCGATCCAAACATCATACCCATTGCAGCGTGCCACTCGATCCACACATAACAATCAATAAGGAAATACCCATCGAACCATAATGCTCATACCTACGAAATGCCCGAATATCGACCACAAGCACGCCAAGTGCATAAATACAACCCTGGGGAGACGGATAGCGCCACGCGCTACAAAAACTCAAGCACGGTTAAGGTGCAATAACGACAAGCTACACAGGACCATAACCAAAGGAATAGAGCACCTCTTAATCATAATTTCTCCAGTTGGCGACAACACCAAAATTTCCATACCCGATTTCAATCTCTAACAATCAAATGACTAACACATCACACTTATACGATCTTCCCGTGGGATATACTCCTACGACCTTCCGCACTAGGTAGTAAAATCTGAACATTATTGGCCATCAACTATGCTATTTCCATAGCGCTAGTCAAGCATCCGCATTTTAATACCCAACTTCTTCCACAAAATAGATCATCCCCAGACTGCCCGAAAATTAATGCCAACATACTCTGAACATCTCAAACCTTCCCCCGATCCTCTGAGCTCGTGACATTCTTATTAAAACCAAACCGCAACCTTGATCTTTAACTTCCAATCTCCATACCGCTCACTGTACCTATCATGCCGCTACGCGAGAGTCCAATAATTTCATCAAAATCCCCTGAACCACAAGTAGAATAAACATTTCATCGGCTAGAACCCCCTTTCACTCCACTTATTTTAGAAGAACAATTGCAACACACAACCAAATTCCCATAATTGCAGAAAATCAAACCTCAAGTTGTGTCTAAACCACCATAACTCTTCCGGGATCCATCTACATATAACAGACCATCATAATCAAATACTTCCAAATCAATCAAATTACAATGGTTGTCAAGCCCGCACGTCCAGCCATAAATCACATGTATAGCTTAACATACCGAAGGAACTGCTCATTTCCACAACCATGGTGATTCAACCCATCTCTAACTAACCTAACTTCTTCTGATTTAATTTTGACTTGCCTTCAAAATAATTATAGCTCCCTTCAAATACATAACAGACCTCAAAAAACACTCATCCTGAGTGACTCCAAATCACAAGACCACATCGTCTCAACATCCATAACCAATTTATACCCTCTTCATGCACTCAATAGTATCTCCAACTGATACACCATGCTGATTAGATCTTCTGCAAATCTGAAGTTGTTTCTCCCACTTCTCTAACACTGCACCGCAGACCCGATGATAACATAGAATACTTCAAGTACCCTTTACACTCAGCCGCAAAACCCAGTCTTCAGCCACAAAACGAACCCGAAAAAATCCTTAAGCACCACACTTTAAATCTTGAATCCACTAGGACCATTATTGAAAGTCGCCCACTCTAATCCAGTCTCAATTATTTAACCAAATAACTAGTGCTCCGTTAGAATATGTGCACTCCTATGAAGCAACCAGATGAATCCTTTTCCTTGACCATCACATCCATATAAGCATAACTTCTGAGCCATCCTCAGCACCTGCACACGAAACAATAAGGCAAAATGTAAAAAATATACGCCAAATTTCTTTATCCAAAATTTCTCGTCCTCTTGGTCATAACTAATCCACCAACGCACTGATAACCCGAAACTATACAAGCACACAGCCACGTGACTCACTTGTAGACGGTGGGCTCCCCCACTTAGCTTTACACTACAATCACATAGATCCAAACCCCACAATGACTACTTCTTCCCAGTTACCATGACCCCACACCGTTGATAAGCCAAATTTCTCATAAGTTCTTGTTGGACTAATCATAAAACATCCTGAATTATCCACCATATTCATACACTCGACCTCCTAACCGTCGTACCATTTTCTTCAAGTGATCCAAGCTTACCTCATAGTACATTCATACCATGTTGGGCAGAAAGTAGAACTCTTCGTAGGAACCTCATCAAAAATCACACAAGCACTAACCTACTCACAAGAGATAGCCCACATGTGTACCCTCATCTCGACCTTCTATAACTTCATTGCTATGGTTGCATCCATCATGAAATCAACTAACCTCCCTGGGTCCACACTGATCCGCCATCCGTAAGTATCCCTTCATCCATTAACATAACCCGAAGGTCCAACGACGGGTTTGAAACTCGAAGCCGTAACTCACCCAAGACAATTATCGAATACTTTACTTTTTCCTATATTCCAATTAAGCCCTTCTCGTCATATTCAAAATTCGCAAGAATAGAAACCACCTCAGAGATCATCTCCCTCGAACCATCAACACTGGAAATGCTGGTCTGATTCTGAAGTCACAATGCACAACCATCTCTGATAACTTCTTCTTAGGTTCCATCTCACAACATCGTACCTAGAGGCAACCAAATGAAGACCAACATGCCAATGATCCTCAATGCATTTAATTAAGGACGGCGACCCCACAATATTAATAAGAGTTCAACCAAATTCGGAGATATCAAATCTCGGCTGTAGGTAATACCAACGCTGGGCTAAAATGATGAAATACTCTTCCACAATGCGACAATATTGGTCCACCCGCATTCATAGGGAATAGTATCTGAAAGTGGGGGGGGGGGGATTATGATTTTTCTTTTCCTTTTTGAAGTGGTCGAGTAATTTGAGTTCTAGTCGACTGGGCTTTTCATGAATCGAATAAAAAAGACAAATTGTAGAAAGTAAATGATACATTATGTTTTTATACTAGTTTGAATTCAGAGTGAATCCTACGTCCAGTCCCCTTGGGTTGCACGGGTGATATCTTTCAAGTATGAAGTGGCTTAGTACAGATGAGTTGATGTTGTTATACACCAATAGCTTTTGTCACTCGTTCTTCTCTCTATAATTGATACAATACCTCACCAGTGTTGTTTTTTCTCTCTCTCTCTCTTCTCTTCGTTGTTACACAAGAAATCTAAAGCAGACTACAATGTTTTGTTTAAAGTAGAACAAAGAGATTGAAGTTGGTTTGATCAAAGTATATGAAGTAGGCATTTATACTTCTTGGTGCCTTCAAGTCTTGTACATCTTTTTGAGAGATTGCGAACCCAAGAGAGTTTGTATTCAGACGGATTTGTAGATTGATTTTGACTTGTCTTGACTTGCGGCTTGAGTGATTTCTTCTTTAATTGAGAGAATATTCCCGTTTCTAGATCCCTTGATTGATGCCTTCGATTGACATCATTATGTGGAAGAATCTTTTGCGGATGATTTCGTGCCAGTAATCTCATTTGATTTAGATCCTTCCTATAATATCTCTTTTAATTTATTTTTCCATCTTCTTAGATTGGTTTGTCCGCTTCTATTTCCTTTTTTATTTGATTCATATGTGCCTCCATATTATTGCTCAGATCTTTTCCTGCACATAGGGAGTAATTGGTTATTTTGCATCATTTAAATTTACTGAGATCTAACAATCTCCCCCTTTTTGATGATGACAAAATAACATTAAAATACTTCCCTATTGACCAACCACCTTGAGTGTGTTGTAGTCAACCCCTCCTTTAATTCGCGTTTCTTGGTAGAAATGTCTAGTCGACTCCCCCTCAATTGGACATTCTGTTGTGCCTCATTCATATTCAGCTCCCTCTCATTTGTAGGCGACTCCTCCTCAGTTGTATACCGTATGATGTACCTACAGTTTGAAAATAGAGCACAAAACACAGAACACAGAAAGCAGGGAATACATAGATACGCAGGCCTTAAGCTTGCTTACTATTTCTCCCACTTTGTCATCAACAAAAACAAAAAAAAGCAGGGAAATTAAAAGTATTTATCCTAAGAGTACAACCCATGACTGAATCATCAGTCGCAAAAATAGAGCAAAAAGAAAATTGTCTTAAACAACCAAACATTAGCGATAAAGAAAGTAGGTAAGGATGTTTCAAACTGCCTCCTTGAGACGATCAATGCTAGCATTCACTGTGACAGAGACCCCACCAATTTTGTCGTGCATCTCTTTGAAGGCCCTTACTACTTTTTCTGCAGTTTTGAGAATCTGGACTCGAATCTTGGACACGCCGGATCCTGTCTCCTTTGCCATTCCATGGGTATCTTCAATCTGGCTTTGCATAAAGGTTAAGGAGTTCTTGATGACAAATAGTGTTTCATTGATGGAAACAAGCTTTTGTAAGAAGTCAGAATCACTTGTACTGGGGTGAGACATAAGAGCCTTTGCCTTGGAATCGGAGGGGACATTCTTGGTTTCACCTTTTTATTTCTTGACCCAGGCACCCTTTACAAAAATATAACCCATGCTAGAAAATCCCCTGGAATTGTGAGACTTGGTGACACTGATGTAGGGATGGTCAACAAGGGATATGTTGTTGGCTTCTAGCATATGGGTGATAACCATACCACAATGAAGACTTGTGGGATCATCGACACTTTTTATCATGAAATTGATGACCCAAGAGGACAACTAGAACTTGTTCTTGGTCAGAAGGTAGTAAACTAAGAAGGTATCACGCTGAGAGAATGTAGATAAGGATCAAGTTCTTGGAAGAAGAGTGGTTGCTACAATATGTGCTAAGACACAAGTTTCAAAATAGACATCACTGGGTCCTAGTTGACTAGGGAGAGAGTCAGAGGGTGATTTAGCTGTACATCTTTTAGCTTGATCAAAAGAGATTTCAAAGTCTTCAGGCCAGGTACTCTTAAAGAGCATAGAAAAGCCAGAACAACTTCATTGAAAAATAGTATCAAACAGAGTACAGTCCAGAATAATGCATTTGCCAAGAACCAAGGTTTCTAATTTATCAGGTTTACTAGAGCGAGGATTAGCATAGAATATTCTAATAAGGGGTTCATATACCTTTGGAGAAGGCAAGGCGAGAAAACCTTTCCAACCCTGGAAGTAAAAGAGTTCCTTCACTTTGCAGTTGAGGCTGTCCATGACATTTAAATCGACAACTCTTCCATGAGTGACAGGCTTGTCTTTGAAAGCAATGAAGGCATCCTGTTTGGAGAGTCCCAAAAATTTAGGTCAGACTCAAGAGAACTGGAGAGATCAATTTTGGGCTTTTTGGGAGTGAAGTTTTCAGGGAGGTCTGTCGCTCCTAGGGCCTTCTCGTTGAGGCTGCGAGCATTATCTGAGAGATCTTGAGAGGAGGCAAAGTCCTCAGAGTGGTCTGATCCTAGATTGACTGGTTCAGGAGGTTGAGAAGAGGGTTTTGCCTCAGAGCGAGTACTTTTGCGAATGGAAGCAGATGGATTTTTGGAGTGCTTTGCCATGGTAGGGTTTGGAACAGGGGAGTGGAGATACAAACAATGTGAGAGGGACAAACGAGGCTTTGAACTAAAAAAGGGTGATAAACAATGGTTGATTACAAACGAAAAGGCATCAGAGATTTGACGCAATGATTGACCGGTCTCTGAAAGGTTGTGAAAAGGTGTGAAACAAGAAAAGTAATAGATACATAATTAATGCATCTTACACACTTAAGGAAATATTTAAACTATGATACATAAATAATTAAAAATACCACAAAGGCCTTAAAATCATGAGTTTATGGAAATAATGCCAAGAGAGTCTCGTAATGCACAAAATCTGTCTTCTTGCAAGGGTTTTGAGAATATATCTGCTAATTGATCAGTGGAACTAACAAACAATAATTCTATGTTGCCTTTAAAAACATGATCTCTAATAAAATGGTGCTTAATATCTATATGCTTAGCTCTAGAATGATGCGCATAATTCTTTGATAGACAAATAGTACTAAAATTATCACAGAATATTTGAACAGGCTTGAAAAATAATTCATAGTCACCCAATCGATGAGACATCCATAGCAATTGAGCACAACATTGTCCAATTACGATGTACTCTGCTTCAGTTGTGGAAAGAGCCACTGATCCTTATTTCTTACTGTTCTAGGAGATTAGTGCTTTTCCCAGTAATTGACAAGTCTCACTTGTACTTTTTCTGTCCTCCTTGTCATCTGCGAGATCAGCATTTGAAAAACCCTCAAGCTTAAAATTGTTAGAGCGAGGATACCAAAGTCCGTAAGAGGTGGTTCCAATGAGATAGCGAATAATTTTCTTTACGGCTGTTAAGTAAGACTCTTTAGAAGCTAACTGAAACCTGGCACATTTACAAACACTGAACATGATATCTGGTCGACTAGCCGTTAGATATATTAGAGATCCAATCATTCCACGATACATGGTTTCGTCTATTGATTTTTTCTATTCATCCCTATCTAAACTTGTAGACAGACTCATTGGAGTTCCAATTGATTTGGCATTGCTCATTCCAAGAACTCAATCTTTTATACCAAGCTTGGGGAGCTTGTTTGAGTCCATAAAGAGCTTTATCTAGCTTGTACACATGATAAGGAAATTGTGAATTTTCAAAACTAGGAGGTTGTTTTACATATACCTCCTCATCAATAAAACCGTTTAGAAAAGAACTTTTGACATTCATTTGAAATAATTTAAAACCTTTGAAAGATGCATAGGCAAGCAATATACGAATTGATTCTAACCGTGCTACCGGTGCAAATGTTTCATCATAATCGACTCCTTCCTTCTATGAGTAGACTTGAGCTACTAGTATGGCTTTGTTTCTTACTACCTTTCATTCTTCATTTAGCTTGTTTCGAAATACCCACTTTGTTCCGACTACAGTAGAGTTTGTAGTCTTAAGAACTAATTCCCAAACTTTTTTTTTGTTTAATTGATCAAGTTCGTCCTTCATGGCTTGTATCTAGCTCGAGTCCTTTAGGGCTTCAGCAACTTTCTTTGGTTATACTTGAGAGATGAGTGTAGTATTTTCTTTCTTTTTGAGAGTCCCTCTGGTTTTCATCCCTTCACTTGGATCCCCTATGATGAATTTTTGAGGATATTCAGGTTCACTTCTCCATTCATTCGGTCGGGTTCCAACTACAGAAGTAGTCGACTCCTTTTGTGGTTCAACATGATTGATCATAGGTTCATTAGTCGACTCCGTGACTGTAGCTAGGATATCAGTCGACTTCTGTGGTTTATTTGTCTGTGATACTTCTTGGCTGGTGTCTTCATCACCTGTAATAATTCCTTTTTCGGCCATATAGTTATTTTCATCAAATATAACATGCACTGATTCTTCAACAGATAATGTATGTTTGTTGTAAACTCTAAAAAATCTACTGTTAATAGAGTAACCAAGGAAAATACCTTCATCACTCCTTGGATCAATTTTTTCAAGGTTATCCTTACCATTATTGTGAATGAAATACTTACTTCCGAAATGGTGAAAGTAGCCAATATTTGGCTTCTTACCTTTCCATAATTCATATGGAGTCTTCTTCAAAATAGGTCTTATGAGGCATCTGTTATGAATATGGCATGATGTACTGACTGCTTCTACCCAGAAGTAATTTATTCTTGTAGAGTTCTATTCTTGCGCTCAACTACGACATTCTGTTGGGGGGGATCTTGGGGCTGAGAAGTTATGGATATACCCTTGATCATTGCATAATTCTTTAAAGGATATGCTTTCAAACTCTCTTCCATGGTCGTTTTAGATGGTTGTGATCAAATACCCTTTTTCTCTTTCAACTCTTTTGCAGAAAATCTCAAAATGTTTTAGAGCTTCATCTTTATGAGATAAGAAAATTACCCACGTAAAACGTGAGTAATCAACAATAATAACAAAAGCATATCGTTTACCTCCAAAGCTGACAGTTCTAGTGGGTCCAAACAAGTCCATATGAAGTAATTGCAATGGCTTGAAAGTAGACACAATATCCTTTATTTTGAAAGAGTTTCTAGTTTGTTTACCAATCTGACATGCATCACACACATGATTTCTAGAAAAATTGAGTTTGGGAAGACCAATAACTAAATCATGCTTGGACAGTTTTTCAATAAGATGCATGCTTGCATGACCAAGTTTTTTATGCCAAAGCCATGGATAGTCAAAAATTGATGCTAGACAAATGTGACTGTCTAGATTTTCAATGCCATCAAGAATATAAACATTTCCACACCTTTTTCCTGGAAGAATAGTTTTACCTATTTCATCCTCTGTGGCACATCCTATTTTCTTGATTTTGACTTCATATCCCGAATCACATAACTGACTTATGCTCAAGATATTATAGTTGAGTCCATCTACAAGATATACCTTTGTAATGTCATAGTTATTTCCGAATGGAACTATACCGGTACCAACTATATTTCCTTTTGAATCATCACCAAATTTGACATTTTCACCATTTATTTTTGTGACTTCTTTGAACAGATTTTTGTCACCCATCATGTGACTGGAACACGCACTGTCTAAATACCATTTTCCTTTACAGCTCTTTCTGTGGTGTTCCTGCAAAATAGAATTGTCACCTTCTTTAAGGTACCCAAGATTGCTTAGGTCCTTGTTGGTTTGGTCTACTAAGATCATGATTGTTTTTGGGTTTCCAAATCCATCCTGAAACATTAGATTTACGAAATCGACAAAAAGAATATTTGTGTCCAATTTTGTTACAATAATGACACATAGGGGCTGATCCAGTTTTTGATCTACCACTTGTGTTAGTACCTGTGAACTCAGTTCTAACCAGCCCTTTTTCAGCTGACTTGTAATACGCCTGGTTAGACTTGACAGAACTGTGACTGATGGACTTGTGCATGCCATTAAGTTACATTTGCAATTTCTGAACTTCATCTTAAAGTACATCTCTTTCGATTTCACAGACTTCAAGCTTAAGTTCTCAGTTTTTCTTTTCCCTATTGAGTCTCCTTAGTTCATTCAATATTTTTTAGACTCTTTTAGGGTAAGGTAGGAATATCCTGCAATTCATTACATCGATCACAGTTATAAGATGTTACCTAGCTTGTTTCACCTCGTGCCATGAAACAATTTTCAGTATTTTCCTTGCATTCATCGTCTAATGTATCTTTATCAGTCTAACAACCATAGTATTTGTTCATGTCATTTTCCAGAATGGTCATGAAACATAGATTTGCTATTTCTTCATATTCTGAACTATCTTTATCACTCCAACTTCCGAAGGATTTATTTTTGCTAAACCCTCTGGAGACTTTTCTTTTAAGACCTGGGCATTCTGCTTGAACATGCACATACCTTCCACACTCATAACACTTCTCATCATTCTTGTCTTGTTCATTGTATTGCTTGGTTCGCCTAGATGGCATCCTTCCCCTTCTTGTATTTCTATACCTTCTCATTAACCCATCCATGTTTCTTGATACCATAGCAATTTCTTCTTTAAGAGCTTCTGGATCGTCATCAATATCATTCTCAGGTCCTTCAATTGTGGATTTGAAGGCAACTGTTTTCTTCTTTTCTTCCTGACTTGTCTTCTTGCGATGGGTTTTCTCGAATGCTACAAGATCTCCTCTAAGTTCATCATATGAAAGTTTGTTTAGATCTTGAGATTTGAGTGCAACTACTTTCATCTGCCAAGTGGTAGGTAAACTCCTCAAGATCTTTCGAACTTGATCACCACTTGAATAGGGTTTACCAAAAGCTTTTAGATTGCTAATGATTTTGCTGAATCTTGCGAACTTTCCTCAATGGATTCTCCTTCTTTCATCTGGAAGAGTTCATAGTCATGAACCAACATGTTTATCCAAGTTTCTTTCACTTTGCTGGTTCCTTTATAAGTGACCTCCAGTTTGTCCCACATTTCTTTAGCCGTATCACAGCTTGAAATCTTCTCATACTCTTCTCCACTTATAGCGTTATACAGCAAGTTTTGTGCCTTAGCATTAATCTGTACAACCACCATTTGTTCGTCTGTGTATTCATTTATATCTCCAGGATCAGCGAGTAGTTGCGTTGCTGCTGACAGTGGATAGTTTCCCTTATAGCACGCCATACTTTCACATCATAAGATTTTGCATAAATTTCCATTCGCACTTTCCAGTGAGAAAAGTATTTTCCATTGAAGTATGGTGGCCTGACTTTTTACGTTCCCTCTTGAAAGAGTGCTTCAACAGTTATTTGATTGGCCATGATCTTTTCTCACAAGCAGTTAAGCAAAAATGTGAGACTAGCTCTGATACCAATTGAAAGTGTGTGTGTGTGTGGGGGTGGGGGGGTGGGGGGGTTGTGATTTTTCTTTTCCTTTTCGAAGTAGTCGACTAATTTGAGTTCTAGTCGACTGGGCTTTTCAGGAATCGAATGAAAAAGACAAATTACAAAAAGTAAATGTCACAGTATATTTTTATACGGGTTCGAATTCAAAGTAAATCCTACATCCAGTCCCCTTGGGTTGCAAGGGTGATCTCTTTCAAGTATGAAGTGGCTTAGTTCAGATGAGTTGATGTTGTTATACACCAAAAGATTTTGTCACTCGTTCTTCTCTCAATAATTGATACAATGCCTCACCAGTGTTCTTTTCTCTCTCTCTTCCCTTCTTTGTTACACAAGAAATATAAAGCAGACTACAGTGTTTTGTTTGAAGTAGAATAAAGAGATTGAAGTTGGTTTGATCAAAGTATATCATTCCAGGGCCAGTGCAGTAGGTATTTATACTTCTCGATGCCTTCAAGTCTTGTACATACTTTTGAGAGATTGCGAACCCAAGGGAGTTTGTATTCAGACAGATTCGTAGATTGATTTTGACTTCTCTTGACTTGCAGGCTTGAGTGATTTCTTCCTTAATTGAGAGATTATTCTCGTTGCCATATACCTTGATTGATGCCTTCGATTGACGTCATTATGTGGGAGAATATTTTGCGGATGATTTCATGCCAGTAATCTCCTTTGATTTAGATCCTTCCTATATTATCTCTTTTAATTGATTTTGCTATCTTCCTTGATTGATTTGTCCGTTTCTCTTTCCTTTTTCGTTTGATTCATATGTGCCTTCATATTATTGCTCAGATCTTTTCCTACACATAGGGAGTAATTGGTTATTTTGCATCAATGAAATTTACTGAGATCAAACAGTATCCTGCGCCGCATCCGTAGCATCTTCACAACTCGTCGGTGTCCAATTTATAACAAGCACTCCACACCGTATAAGAATGAGTTGGAAGGAAATGAAGGCATAAGATTAAATGGAATCAAACCGCACGACGAGGAATCAAGAAGGGAAGTGCTCCTAACAGCCCTGTAGCCTCTCGAAGATAAGTACAGACGTCTCCATACCGATCTGCAAGACTCTACTAGACTTGCTCATGAATAGTGAGACAAAAGTAAACCTAACGCTATGATACCAAGCTGTCACAATCCAAAATCCACTATAGGCTGTGATGGTGCCTAACATTGCCGTTAGGCAAGCCAACACTTAATCATTCATTTTATTATTTTTAAAATCATGAATCTTATTTAGATAGAGAGGTCAGTGCATTAAAATAAATCATATTTACGTATAATTTAATTAAAATAATAAGTAAAAGTATATTAATGTAACCAATCCATAAACAAATTCTAAAACACCCCCAAAACCCGGTGTCATAAGTGCATGAGCATCTACTAGAAGGTACAATAACAATACAACATCTGTCTGGAATACAAGTTAGACAGGAAATATATATATATATATATATATATATATATATATATATATATAATGCACAATAAGTATAGAAGTGTAGCATGAGTACGTAAATCAACGCGTACCCAGTAAATATCTAGCCTAACCCCGGAGAAGTAGTAACGAGGGGTCGACATCGATACTTACAAGTGGTCCAATAAATCAAATACAATAGAAAGTTAACAAGTGTGAGGCATGGTACATTAATAGTGTAAACAAAAATAGGTACATGGTACGATCCTCCTCTTAACAGTAAACGCAAGCTCTCAATTATCGGTTACCTCCTCAACTAGAGTATATATATAAAATGGTCCCCACCAGATAGGTCGTCACAATTTAAATCAGAAAAACTCACGGATACACTGGCTTCTTGTCTAATATTATGCACGATTCTGCGGAGGTGAATGGCCTGATCCCATAAGAGTGTTTCATGAAGTTGCCGAGGCGAGCGACCCAATCCCATAAGAGTATTTTATAGAAATACTGAGGCGAACGGCCCGATCCCATAGGAATATAATACATGATACTGCCGAGGAGAACGACCCGATCCCATAAGAATATGATACATGAAACTGGTGAGGCAAACAACCCGATCCCATAAGATTATGATATTGCTAAGGCGCACGACCCGATCCCATAAGAATATGATACTACTGAGGCAAACGTCCCGATCCCATAAGAATATGATAATGCCGACTCGAACGGCCCGATCCTATTAGAATAAGAAGGTTTAATGGGTCCTTGACCCCACTCACGAATATATGTGTGAGTTATGAAATTTAAGAAAGATTTTTGATGAAAACGCACAACACGAGAGAAATTCTTAGGGGAAAGCACAATTATTCCGCAGCTAACCAAGTAGCTCGTCAAATCTCTACAATAGCGAGTTCGTCACTCTACGCAAGCCTAGTCTCAGGTCGTAACGTGAAATAAAGGAATTAAACAGGCAAGGACAACTTAATTAGTACAATTAAAGCATGGCGTGAACGTAAGTCTACCCGTCCATAATAAGGAATTCTAGCATATGCACGGATACCTCATACGTGCGTAACTCTCATAACATGTAGCATATTACAAGAATAACACCTATGGGGTAAATTTCCCCTCACAGGATTAGGAAGGATACTTACCTCTCTCCGAAGTTCCATAACCGGCTCCAATACCTCTCTAACTCCTCGACTCAAAGCCAAACGATCGAAAACTAGTCAAATAACGTGCAAATCAATCAAAATATACTCCAATGCTTACAATTTAACAATTTATAATGATTCCCAACTCCGCTCGAAAAGTCAACAAAGTCAACTCTCGGGCCCACGTGCCTTGATTCCGAAAATTTTTGAAGATAAACATTACTCATAATACCACAAACTCAAATATATAATTTATTCCTAATTTCATGTCCAATTTCGTGATCAAAATCTAAAAATACCAATTCTAGTTTTTTCTCCTAAAATCCCATAATTTCCATATTTTTAATCTATATATAATCCAAGTATTTAACTTGAAATATGTGGGAATCATTTACCTCGTGTTGCTCGATGAGAATCTCCTCAAAATAGCTCCCAAATTCGGCCAACCCAAGTGAAAAATGAAAAAAAAGAGCCAAATCCTCTTATGAAATCCAAGTTTGCCCAACAAATCCCGCTTATGCAGTCTGATGGTCGCTTCTGCGACAGCAGCTTCTGCGGCATCAAGCTCACACATGCGAGAGCCCAGCCCAGGTTGTTGACCGCATCTGCGGCCCCTTCAACGCTTCTGCGCTCATGCTTCTATGTCGCCTCATCCGCAGGTGCGAAAACTTGACCGCATCTGCGGTGCTAGTCCTCCCTAACAAAATCTGCTTTTGCGCTTGCCTGGCCACTTCTGCAGTGTTACATCTGTGGCCCTTTTTCTGCAGGTGCGATTGCATCAGTACTCAGGCCCTTCAGCAATACAACAAAGCTTCAAAGTGATCCGCGACTCATCCAAAACACACCCGAGGCCCCAAATCATATCAAACATCATCAAAACTATGAATTGACTATCGAAACCTTTCTTTGAACTATCAAACTTTTAAACTTCGACAAACGCATCTGAATTATACTTAAACATCCCAGAATGATGCTAAATTTTGCGTGCAAGTCACAAATCAGGATATACCTATTCCAAGGCTCGGAACTCCAAACGGACATCGATAATACCAAAATTCACTTCAATCAAACTTAAGAAATTCTTAAACTTTCGAAATGCCAACTTTCCATATTAAGTGCCGAAATGCTCCCGGACCACCCGATACTCAACCCGAACATACGTCCAAGTCCAAAATCATCATACGAACCTATTAGAACCTTCAAATTCTGATTTTGAGGTCGTTTACTCAAGTCAAACCTTAGTCAACTCTTCCAACTTAAAGCTTCCGAATTGAGAAATTTCCATTCGAATCAACTCCAAACTTCCCAAAATTCAACTCCGACCATGCGTACAAGTCATAATACATGAAGTGAAGCTACTCAAGGCCTCAAACTTCTAAACGATGTGCTAGAGCTCAAAATGATCGGCCGGGTCCTTACATTGGGTCTACATGTCTTTTTTCATTTTTCGCTTCATTCTCTGGGACGATTCATCATATCAATTCGATTCTATTCCTCCCCCCGTTGACACCTATGTAACTTTCCCCTTTTTGGATTATTGAAAAGAACCACAGAAGAAACACTACCAAAAAGAAGTTCAGCAACATTAACTCATGCCACTTGGGCAACACTGCATAAATAATATCAAGAACAACAAGTGAATGTCATTGTACAGAATAAAGTGATTGCCCATAGTGGAGTAATTATAACAAAGGAATAGTAGTTTCAACAATACAGAATATGACAGTTTAAACAACTAAAGTACCAATGTCATCAAACATAGGGATCAAAAGAAGATAGGAATTCGAGGGAATCTGGAAGGAGTGAAAGACATGGATCACTGGTCAGGAAAAAACGTAAGGGGCTAAGGCCTTGATGAGCCTGCCCATTCATTCATTCACAATCCTTTGATCAATGATCATATGCTCTCTCAGGTCCTCCACCTGTTTCCTCAATCTTTCATTCTCACCCTTCAAGTTAGCATTCTATTCTTCCAAGGGTACACGGGGACCTAGTTCTCTACCTATCTGAGAAGGATGAACCATCAATCAGATCACCAAGAATCTCCCCAAGTTTCTCCTCATCAAGAACAAACTTAGTCCCATGCACATATAGCATCAGAGTATCACATACAACATAGAAGTTTTTACTTCTTTATCATAAACGTTGGGACTTGGAGGAACAAAGTGGTGATTCTATTTTTGGAACTCAATAATGTCAAGAAGTTCCTCCATTTTTCAGCAATATCAGAGTGTTCACTCTGGCTAACAACACTTTTTGAGACTTCAGAGTCTTCTACGTCTCCAAACCCAATAACTCAACCTTTTGCTTATGTAAGGAACCAAGTTCATCACTCACACTACCCTTTCTTTCCCTGAGCGGCCATGTCTCTCTCTTCTTCTTCTCAATTTGTTCACCCTTATCATCTCCTACATCTTTCTCAGCCAATTTTATTTTCTTCATTTTTTTTAATTATTTCTCACAAATGAAGATTTTTCCACTTCATTCGCTCTTATACAATCACCACTTCAGTAGGTCACACCACTTTATCATCAATCAGCCTATTTTTTATCAATCCTTTTTACTGGATCAGAGGCTTGTTTAAGCACAGAACTCAAGAGAAAAAGATCATCATCAGAATTGACATCTCAAGAAGGATTTGAAGGACCATGTCCCTCATTCAGTTCCCCCTTTTCCAGCACATTCACCAATTCCTCCATCCTTCTGGGCTTCTACAAACCTAGCAATAATTTCAGCCTCACTCTCTAGAATATTATATCAACCCTGTTCCTTTTTAGTTAAAGTCTCATCAAAATCTACAAAAAACTTCTTAGGTTTCGATTCAAATGGAGTTAGGATTTTGGAAGGTGACAAAGTTGTGTTCATTTCTGGCATATTTGGAGAGAAGGATTCTTTTTGAGATAAGGTTGATTTGGTTTTGATTAAAAGAATCAGTTTTGGTTGGGTGTAAGAGAAGGAAATATTATTTTGGGGCAACGGGTCAGTTCAGAAAGGTTTAACATTTTAGACTTTAAAAATTAAGAGAGAGGCGGGAATAAATTAATGACATGACGCTTTAGTAGTTTAAAAAGGCATATTAGTATTGAAGAGACTACTAACCTAAGTCACAGGAACCGGGTTCCTTGATGGTTTTTAAAAATTTGAGCAAAAACTCGTAGAAGTGCAATGTCACTCATACTTGTTTTCTCTTGAAACTGCTATGTGTGGATACCTGTAACGTTATAGAATTAAGTTAGATGCCACAAAAAAAATATTTTTTAGCATTGTACCTTTTCTTCTTTACATAGCCAATCATCGAGGGACCAGGTCCTTAGTTGAGCTTGATCAACCCCAACTCTAGACGACCTCTTTCAAAGTGTTCTCTGCTCAGTTCTTTGGTGAAGATATCTTCTACCTAATCCTCCGTCTTACAAACCTTCATACAAATAAGCCTTTTTTCAACATTGTCCCTCAACAAGTAATATCGCACATCAATGTGCTTTGTCTCCTTGTGTTGTACCAGGTTCTTTGCAATGTTTAGAGCACTTGTATTATCACACAACAATGTCATACAATCTATAAACACACCCAAATCTTCTAGTTGTTGCTTGATCTACAACAGTTGAGCACAACAAGAGGCAACATCCACTTATTTAGCTTCAATAGTAGAAAGAGCCACATGGTTTTGTTTCTTTGTACCCTATGAGATCAAGCATGACACCAGAAAATGTGCCATTCCAGATGTTCTCTTTTGATCCACCAGATATCCAATATAATCAGCATCAACATATCCAACCAAGTAAAAATTATCTTCTGAAGGATAGAAGAGGACCAAGTCCTATGTTTCCTTATGATACCTCAAAATTCTTTTGGCAGCCTTCAAGTGAGATTCTTTTATGCTTGATTGGACCCCAGAACACAACCCAACTGTAACGACCCAATCGGTCATTTGCTTTCTATGACCCTGTTCCCCTAAATAAGACTCCCCATATATGCTTTTACTATTTTATGACGTGTGGGGATGGTTAGTTTGGGATTGGAAGGGTTCGGGATGAAATTGAAACACTTGGTTCCTTAATGTTGGCTAAATAAGGCTAAGTTTGACTTTGGTCAATGTTTTGAGTAAATGACCTCGAAATCGGGATTTGACGGTTCCAATAGGTTTGTATAATGATTTTGGACTTGATCGTATGTACGGATTGGGTTTTGGATAACTCGGGAGCGTTTCGGCGCTTAATATTGATAATTGACATTTTGAAGGTTTTGAAGTTCTTTAAATTTGGTTTGAAGTAGGATTTGGTGTTATCGAGGTCCAATTGGAATTCTAAGACTGGGAACAGTTCCGTATGGTGATTTAAGACTTGCACGCAAAATTTGGTGTCATTCTGAGTAGTCTAGGTATGTTTCGGCGTGCTTGGAGCAAGTTGGAAGAACTTGAAGTTCATAAGTTGATTCAATTTGGTTTGGGGTGTGATTCTTAGTTTTAATGTTGTTATATGTATTCCGAGGGTTCGAGTGAGTTCGTTTTATGATCTTAAACTTGTTCGTATATTTGGGCGGAGCACCGGGGGCCTCGGGTGTTAATCAGACGAGGCGCGAAACTCATTTGGACTTGGAAGGACAGCTAAAGCACCAGGTTTCTGGTGTAATCGTACCTGCGGAGAGCTAGCCACAAGTGCGAGCTCGCAGAAGCGAGCCATGGACCGCAGAAGCGGTGCATTATAGGCTGCCCGGGGATTGCAGAAGCGGTGAAGGGACCGCACCTGCAGAGGCGCAGGTGCGAATAAGACTATCGCAGAAGCGGAAGAGGATCGCAGGTGCGACGCACTCACCGCAGAAGCGGTCTCACAAAAGCGAGCCGTTGATCGCAGAAGCGAGGGGGCCAGCTGGGAGGGAAGACCTCATCTACGAGTCCCTTTCCACAGATGCGGAGCCACAGATGCGGCTACAGAGCCACAAAAGCGGACCTTGGTCCACAGAAGCGATGCCGCAGATGCGGCCCAACGACCGCAGGTGCGGAATCGCTGGAGGCAGAGAGGTCCTTTTAAAATGGGACTTAGGAAATTTTGGAGCTTCAAAGAGGGGGATTTCCACCTAACTAATTGAGGTAAGTAATTTCTATGTAATATGAGTTTAATACATAAATTATGGGTATATTTAACATGAAATATTTGTGAAAATTATGGGTTTAGGTGAATAACACTAGGTTTTGATAGAAATGAGATTTAACCATGAAAATGGTTATGGAATTGAGTGAAAACTATATATTTGAGTTTGTGAGGTTATAGGTAACAACTTTCTTCGAAAATTTTCGGAATCCGGGCACGTGAGCCTGGGGATGAATTTTAGGGATCCTTCAATTGGGGTTGGGTAATCACTTTAATAGTTAGAATATGAACTTTTGAACATATATTGATTAATTCATACAACATTTGACTAGCTTCGGATTGTTCGGCACCGCGTTGAGGCTTTAGAGTGAATTTGAGGCCGGAAAGTGAGCTTTGAGACGAGGTAAGTCTTTTGTCTAACCTTGTAAGAGGGAATTCTCCCCATAGGTGATTTAAATTATTGTTGTTTCTAATTGTGGGTGGCTACGTACGCACGAGGTGACGAGAGTCCGTGCGTAGCTACTAATTATGCTTATGTTCGGGTAGTTTTAGGACCCAAATCATGAATTACCTGAAATGTTTGCACCTTACTTGTTAATTAAAGTTCCTAAATTACATTAGAACTTGTCGATTAAATCGTGAAAGACCATTAATGGAATTTGTGTTGCAGTGTGAGTTAGCCTTAAATAACGGTTAAGTCAAATACTTATAAAGTGTCCTCTCTTCTTGTGGAGCGGGGCAAACACCTCGGCAGTAGATAGATGCATCTATGGTTCGTGCCGCTCGACTCTCGGCAGTGTACACATTATTCTGGATCGGGCCGTACGACCTCGGCATAAATCGTGCTTAATAATACTCGGTGCCTAATTATACCTTATATTATATTGTGGCTTTAAGGTGACGATTTGTAAGGAAAGTGATTTATCTGGAATTATTAAAATTGTGAAAGAATTATTTGTTCCTTCTTGTTAATGAGCTATTATTATTTACATTACCCATGTTTATTTAGAAATTCCTGTATTCATATTGTTAGCCCATAGTAAGTGTTGAAGTCGACCCCTCATCACTACTTCTTCGAGGTTAGACTTGATACTTACTGGGTATATATTGTTTATGTACTCATGCTACACTTCTGCACTGACTGTGTAAGATCTGAGGCAGGTGCATCTAGCGGTCCTACCGGCGCGCGTCCCAGATATCCCGAGGCCTAGCGGTGAGCTGATTCTTGAGCTGTTCTACAGCCCCTAGAGTCTTTCTTTTGTATTTATATTCTGTCTACTTTATTTTGGACAGTAGTTAGAGTTTGGTCTATTCTACTAGTTGCTCATACACTTGTGACACCAGATATTGGCACACACTCTAGTAGACTTCATGGTTTTGGGGCATTTATATATTTATGATTGCATTCAAATGCTTTCATTTTAATCATTCAACTCTCTATTACTCAAATTTCTAAACAAATGGGATTTAATTACTTGGAAATTATTTAAAATAAGAAATCACGTAGTAAATTCATCGTAGGCTAGCCTAGCGGCGACGTTAGGCGCCATCACAGCCTATAGGAGAAATTGGGTCGTGACAACATGGTATCAGAGCACTAGGTTTACGTAGGCCTAATAGAGTCTTGCGGATCGATGCAGAGACGTCTGTACTTATCTTTGAAAGGCTATAGGGTGTTAGGAAAATACTCTTTCTTGATTTCCTATCGTGCATTTGATGTTATACTAAATATCTCTCTTATTCTCTCACAGATGGTGAGAACGCACGCAGCAGATGTACTCGATCATGGAGGAGCTGCTCCCCCATCGCTATAGGCCGAGGCAGAGGCCGAGGGAGAGCTCCAGTTCGTGGTAGAGGATGAGGGCATACTACTGTTGCTCCAGTTACACCACCAGTGGATCCAGTAGAGGATTTTATTATTGAGGAGCAGGGTGAGGCGCCTGCAGCAGGACCAGCCCTAGTGGATTTCATGTCCGCACCGGGATTCCAGGAGGTCATGGGCCGTATGCTACGGTTCATGGATTCCATGACTCAGGCTAATTTATTTCCAGTGGACCCAACCACGTCTCTGGCGGGAGGGGGAGCACAGACCCCTACCGCTCAGGCTCTAGGGCACACAACTGCCGTATATCAGACTCTGGGCGCACTGCCCATGGGCGGAGCTCAGCCAGTTGCAGCAGCCATACCTGAGCCCATACCAGCTACAGCCGGTGATCCGCATAAGCTATTGGACAAATGGACGAGGCTACAACCTTCTATTTTTGGAGGTGAGTGACACGAGGACCCCCGGGACTTTATTGACCGGTGCAGGGACAGACTGCATAACATGAGGATATTGGAGTCTCATGGGGTGGATTTTACTACTTTCCAGTTGGAGGGTAGGGCTCGTAGGTGGTGGCAGTCATATCTTCTTGGTAGACCAGCAGGTTCTCCTCCCATGACTTTGGACCAGTTCACACACTTCTTCTTGGACAGATATATTCCACCCTCTCAGAGGGAAGAGTTGCGATTGTAGTTCGTGTAGCTCCAACATGGCCAGATGTTAGTGACCGACTATGAGGCGAGATTTTCTGAGTTGTCTCATTATGCACTTATGATACTTCCGATCGATGCAGAGAGATTGCAGAGGTTTGTTGCAGGATTTCACTCTACCAACCAGGCCACTATGGCCCGAGAGGTTGATGTGGGGACTTCTTATGAGCTAGTTGTAGAGATAGCTCGGAGGATCGAGGGTTCACGTCAGCATGGTCCGAAGCAGGCCATGAGGGATAAAAGGTTTTGGTATTCTGTAGAGTTTAGTGGAGCCTCGGCTGGGGTCAGGGGTAATCATCATGAGGGGTCAGTCTAGTAAGCCCACATATCCAGCACTACCATCTCCTCGGGGTGCTCCAGTGTGACCTTATTTCAGTGCCATGCCAGAGAGTTCTTATCGCCTACCAGCTATCCAGGGTTCCTCCAGTGGGTACTCAGGCCATCAGGGTCAGACTTCATGTTAGTAGTCCACTGTACCGAGAGGTTGTTTCGAGTGCGAGGATCTCAGTCATGTGCGAAGGTTCTGCCCCCGACTTCAGGGCAAGGCAGTACAGCAGGGTCAACAACCTACTTTCCAACACTAGCTACCCCACCAATCGTCCGACCGCCCAAAGGCGGAGGGAAGGTGGGTAGGGGTCGTCCTAGAGATGGAGGCTAGTCTGGTGAAGGCTAGCCATGAGGTGCTCCGGCCAGATTCTATGCCTTTCCAGCCCGACCAGATGCAGTGGCCTCAGATGCCGTGATTACATGTACCATTTCTATCTGCAGTAGGGATGCTTTGGTACTATTTGATCCAGGGTCTACATATTCATATGTTTCATCTCTGTTTGCTCATTACTTGGGTGTTCCTCGTGAGTCCTTGGGTACTCCTGTTTATGTGTCCACACCCGTGAACAATTTTGTTGTTGTAGATCAGATATATCAGTCCTACATTGTTACTTTCTGTGGTTATGAGACTAGAGAGGATCTTCTGTTGATGGATATGACCGACTTTGAGGTCATCTTGGGCATGGATTGGTTATCTCCATATCACGCCATCCTTGATTTCCATGCCAAGACTGTTACCTTGGCGATGCAAGATTTGCCTAGATTGGAGTGGAAGGGTTCGTCTGTCAGTACACCTAGTCGGGTTATTTTTTTTCTAAAGGCTCGACACATGGTAAAGAAGGGTTGCTTGGCTTATCTAGCCTATGTTCAGGACACTACTGCAGAGACTCCGGTGGTTGATTCGATGCCCGTAGTCTGGGAGTTCACCGATGTGTTTCCTTCTTATAACAAACCGGCCGGTCTTTTTAAGAGTATTAGCCCCGATCCCCTATTTACTGCCTCCCCTGTATTATTTTATGCTTTTGTGACTTGCCGGGGGGATTTTTCTTTGATTTTGGAGTGAAATGGGACACTTAGTCCCTAAAACAAAAGCTTAAGTTCTAGGATTGACCGTAGTTGGAACTGTGTGAAGACGACTCTAGAATGGGGTTTTGTCGGTTCCTTTAGCTCCATTGGGTGATTTAGGACTTAGGAGCGTGCCCGGATTGTGAATTAGAGGTTTGTAGCTGAATTAGGCATGAAATGGGGAAAGTTGGATTTTTGGAAAGTTTGACCGGGAGTGGACTTTATGATATCGGGGTCGTATTTCGAATCCAAAAGTTGGAGTAGGTCCGTAATATCAATTATAACTTGTATGAAAAATTTGAGGTCAATCGGACTTGATTTGATAGGTTTCGGCATCGAATGTAGAAGTTGAAAATTCTTAAGTTCATTAAGCTTGAATTGGGGTATGTTCATTGTTTTAGCATTGTTTGATGTGATTTGAGTTTTTGACTAAATTCATATGATTTTTAGAACTTGTTGGTGTATTTGGTTGAGGTACAGAGGGCCTCGGGTGGATTCCGGGTGGTTAACGGACTATATTTGGACTTCTTGGAATTGCAGAAAAATCCGGTGCATCAGTTGCTAGTTTCCTTCACCGCGTTCACCAGAGAGGTCTCGCGTTCGTATAAGGCAGCTTAGAGGCTAGCTCGGTTTTGTTCTTCGCATTCGCGATATGGTTCCCGTATTCGCGAAGCTTTGGAGCATTGATCCTTCGCGTTCGCGATAGGGACCTCGCGTTCGCGTAGAGGAACGGGTAGGGGGGGGGTCCTAGACATTTAGCCTATGCATTTGCGATGAGGTTCCCGTGTTCATGAAGGGTCAGACCGTGTGAGCTTCAGCGTTCGCGATTGGGCCATCGCATTTGCGAAGGAGGTTTTGGACTGAAGGATTTTTCATACTTTGCGAACGTGAGAGGGAGGCCGCGTTCGCGAAGAAGGATTTCACTAGGCAGATATAAACATTTCAAATCGAGGGTTTTTCCATTTTTATCAAAACTTGAGATAGATAGCTCGGATTTGGACGAGATTTTGAGGAATTTTTAGAGGCATCGATTGGGTAATAATTCTTCACTTGTTTTTGGTTATATCCCAATAATCTATCATTAATATCACCTTCTAATTCAAGATTTGAGTTGGGAAATTTGGGAAAATGGAAGAAGTTCTTCAACCAAAACTTTGGTTTTTGATTGAGATTTTGGTATCGGATTTGAGTAATTTTGGTACGAGTGGACTCGTGGTTGAATGGGCGTTCATATTTTGTAACTTTTGTCGGGTTCCGAGATATGGGCCCCACGGGTGATTTTTGAGTTAAATTTTGGATTTTTGTTGGAAAGTTGAATTTATTCCTATAATTTGTATTGACTAAATCGAATAAATTTTGACTAGATTCGAACCGATCGGAGTCGAAAAATCGAGGAAAAGACATACTACTTGAGTGATTAAGCATGGTTCGAGGTAAGTGTCTTGTCTAACCCTGTGTGGGAGAAATCCCCTTAGGATTTGATACTGTTGTAACATTTTGTGATATGTGAGCGCCGTGTATGTGAGGTGACGAGTGCGTACACAGGCTAAATTTGGAAATATCGATTCTTACTGAGTAGTATTCTTTTAAATTCTTTAACTGAGTTACTTCAGTCTATGTAGTGATCATGTTTAGCCTAGTATCACATGTCTACGTGCCTTAACTCTTACTTGCAACATGTGCAACATGCTTAGCTGAATTACCTGCTTCATTGATTTGATTTAAATCTTTAACTGTAAGGTTCTTGCTGTAAATTCGTTGTTTTCCTTCGGTTATCCATTGCATATTTACTTTGGGACTACGAGGCAGTTTCCTCGGGAGATTCCCCTATACAACATATTTACTTTTGGGACTGCGAGGCGGTTCCTCGGGAGATCCCTTGCACTGCATATTTACTTTTAGGATTACGAGGCGGCACCTCGGGAGCGCCCCCTGTTGCTTACCTCTATTTCCTGTGTTGTTCACTCCTCAGTCATCTCATTATATTATTATATCCTCTGTCTTATTTTTCTATTATTTTTAGTAGGGCCTGACCTAACCTCATCACTACTCTACCGAGGTTAGACTTGGAACTTACTGGGTACTGTTGTGGTGTACCCATGCTATTCTTCTGCACATCTTTTTGTACAGATCCAGGTACCGCTTATCAGCCCAGATATCAGTGAGCTACCTGTATACGGAGACTTCAAGGTACATCTGCCAGCGTCCGCAAACCTTGGAGTCCCCCCTATCCTTATCATGGTGTTTCCTTATTTCTGTTGACTCTGATGTATAGAGACACTTAGTATTCCTCTTAGAAGCTTGTGACTTATTTCTACCGAGTTTTGGGAGTTAAAATTATTGAATTCCAGTTTATATTTATTTCATATGTTGAAAATTGGGCTTCAGTTTTATTTTATGTATTTCCGCAATTTGTTAGGCTTACCTAGTCTTAGAGGCTAGGTACCATCACGACAACCTACAGAGGGTGAAATTTGGGGTCGTGACAAGTTGGTATCAGAGCTCTAGGTTCATAGGTGTTATGAGTCACATATAAATTTAGTAGAGTCTCGCGGATCGGTACGGAGACGTCTGTACTTATCTTCGGGAGGCTATGGAATTGTTAGGAAAATATTCATTCTTTTGATTCCTTATCGTGCGCATTTGTTGACTTCAAAATTCTAAACTCTTGTCTTTCTATTCTCTCACAGATGGTGAGGACACGCACAACTGGATCCGATGATCAGACACTCACACGCCCTGTTAGAGCCGCAAGAGGACGGGGCCAGGGCAGAGGTCGAGGAAGATCACGTGGTGCAGCTAGAGAACCTACACGAGCTGTTGTAGAGGAACCACCAGTAGCTCCAGTTGGAGAGCAGGCACCTGAGATGCCCGTTACTACCCCTGCACTTCAGGAGACTCTTGCCCAATTTTTGAGCATGTTTGGCACTCTAGCTCAGGCAGGGTTAATTCCACTTGCTCCTGCCACATCTCAGGCCGGGGGAGGAGCACAGACTCCTGCCGCCCGTACCCCAGATACATGGGTCCAAGTTGACCATGCCATAGAGGTTATACCAGTGCAACCAGTTGTCCCAGTCCGTCCCGAGGTTAGGGAAGCTGTTTCAGAGGGGGAGCAGCTCAGACTCGAGAGGTACAAGAAGTACCACCCTCCCACTTTTAGCGGTTTGGCTTCATAGGATGCTCAGGGTTTTCTTGAGAAATATCACTGTATCCTCCGTACTATGGGTATTGTGGATTATAGTGGGGTTTCTTTCACGGCATTCCAACTTAGAGGAGCGGCCTACTAGTGGTGGCGAGCATACGAGTTGGATAGTCTGGATGAAGCTGCTTTACTCACTTGGACTCAGTTTTCAGATATGTTCTTGAGGGAGTATGTTCCTCAGAGTCTTAGAGATGCATGACGCGTGGAGTTTGAGCAGTTGCGCCAGGGTTCTATGACCCTGTCAAAGTATGCGGTCCGATTCAGTGATTTGGCTAGGCATGCACCAGCCTTGGTTGCTACTGTTCGAGAGCAGGTTCGTTGATTTATTGAGGGGTTCCACCCTAGTATCAGATTCATCATGGCCCGAGAATTGGAGATGGACATCGCATACCAGCAGGTGGTGTCAATTGCTAGGACATAGGAGGGTATGCGGATCCGAGAGAGAGAAGAGAGGGAGGCTAAGAGGCCTCAGGATTCTGGCACATATAACAGTTCTCATGCCCCAGCTGCAGCCCATCATGGTAGAGGCTATGTGAGTCGTCCTATTCATTCAGCACTTCTAGCCGCCAGCGGTACTCCGGCCATTCCTAGGCCCCAGGATCCCTATTATGCACCGCTAATGTCTATTGTACCTCTTGTACGGGTTGCTTCCAGCGGTCAGTCCAGTCGATCAGGCCCGAACCAGTCACAACAGCCACGTCCTTCGAGAGCTTGTTTTGAGCGTGGTGACACTCGTCATATGGTTAGGGATTGCCCAAGATTCAGTAGGGGTGTACCTCCACAGATTTAGTAGGCCCCACCTATTACACAGGGACCTCAGGCTTCTCAGGCCATAATTACTGCACCAGCTGCCACTCCACCTGCACAGCCAGCTAGAGGCGGAGGTCGGATAGGTAGAGGTCGCCCTAGAGGGGGAGTCCAGGCCAGATATTATTCCCTTCCTGCTAGGACAGAGGTAGTTGCATCCGATTCTGTTATCACATGTATTGTTCCGGTTTGTCATAAAGATGCATCAGTCTTATTTGATCCAGGCTCCACTTATTATTATGTGTCATCTTATTTTGCCCCATATTTGGGCGTATCCCGTGATTCCTTGAGTTCTTCTGTTTATGTATCTACACCCGTGGGTGATTCTATTATTGTTGACCGCGTGTATCGGTCGTGTTTCATTGTTATAAGTGGTTTTGAGACCAGAGCTGATTTATTATTGCTCAGTAGGTGGATTTCAATATTATTTTGGGCATGGACTAGTTGTTGCCCTATCACGCTATCCTTGATTATTACGCCAAGACGGTGACGTTAGCTATGCCAGGCCTACCGCAGCTAGAGTTAAGAGGTACCTTGGATTACGTTCCTAGAAGGGTTGTTTCATTTCTTAAGGCTCAACGAATGGTTGAGAAAACTACTTTCAGGCTATCACCAGTTGAGGATTCAGGAGCCAAATATCCCGAAGACTATTTTTAGGACTCAGTATGATCATTACGAGTTCCTTGTGATGTCTTTTGGGCTGACCAATGCCCCAGCAACATTTATGCATTTGATGAACAATGTATTTCAGCCTTGTCTTGACTCATTCGTCATTGTGTTTATTGACGATATTCTGGTGTACTCCCGAAGCCGGGAGGATAATGAGCAACACCTGAGGACTATGCTTCAGACTTTGAGAGAAAAGAAGTTATATGAAAAATTTTCAAAGTGTGAATTCTAGCTTGATTCAGTGGGATTTTTGGGTCATATAGTTTCATGTGAGGGGATCCAGGTAGATCCGAAGAAAATTGAAGTAGTTCAGAGTTGGCCCAGACCATCATCAACTACTGAGATCCGGAGATTTCTTAGCTTTGCGGGACATTATCGCCGATTTGTAAAAGGTTTCTCTTCTATTGCTGCACCTATGACCAAATTGACCCAGAAGGGTGCTCCGTTCAAATGGACCGAGGAATGTGAGGAGAGCTTTCAAAAGCTCAAGACATCTTTGACTACAACCCTAGTATTGGTGTTCCCTACAGGTTCAGGGTCTTATACTGTGTATTGTGATGCATCACGTATTGGTCTTTGCGCAGTGTTGATGCAAGATGGTAGTGTGATTGCCTATGCATTCAGACAGTTAAAGGTACATGAGAAGAATTATCCGGTCCACGATCTTGAATTAGCAGCTATTTTTCATGCCTTGAAGATTTGGCAGCATTATTTGTACGATGTCCATTGTGAGGTCTACATCGATCACCGAAGTCTACAATATCTGTTTAAGCAGAAGGATCTTAACTTGCGGCAACAGAGGTGGTTGGAGTTGCTTAAGGATTATGATATCACCATTCTCTATCATCCCGGGAAGGCCAATGTAGTGGCCGATACCTTGAGTCGTAAGGCAGAGAGTTTGGGCAGCTTAGCATACTTACTGGTAGCAAATAAGCCTTTAGCCTTGGATGTTTAGGCCTTGGCCAACCAGTTTGTTAGATTGGATGTTTCTGAGCCGAGCCAAGTTTTGGCTTATGTGGTTTCTCATTCTTCTCTTTATGATCGTATCAAAGAACGTCAGTATGATGACCCCCATCCGCTTGTCCTTAAGGACACAGTTCACCACAGTGACTCCAAGGAAGTCACTATTGGAGATGACAGTGTATCACGGATGCAGGGCAGTCACTTAAGTTTATTAAGCTTGAATTGGGGTATGTTCATTGTTTTAGCATTGTTTGATGTGATTTGAGTTTTTGACTAAGTTCATATGATTTTTAGAACTTTTTGGTGTATTTGGTTGAGGTACAGAGGGCCTCGGGTGGATTCCGGGTGGTTAACGGACTATATTTGGACTTCTTGGAATTGCAGAAAAATCCGGTGCATCAGTTGCTAGTTTCCTTCATCGCGTTCACCAGAGAGGTCTCGCGTTCATATAAGGCAGCTTAGAGGCCAGCTCGGTTTTGTTCTTCGCATTCGCGATATGGTTCCCGCATTCGCGAAGCTTTAGAGCATTGATCCTTCGCGTTCGCGATAGGGACCTCACGTTCGCGTAGAGGAACGGGGGAGGAGGGGTCCTAGGCATTTAGCCTATGCGTTCACGATGAGGTTCCCGCGTTCACGAAGGGTCAGACTGTGTGAGCTTCCGCGTTAGCAATTGGGCCATCACATTCGCGAAGGAGGTTTTGGACTAAAGGATTTTTTTATGCTTTGTGAACGCGAGAGTGAGGCCGCGTTTGCGAAGAAGGATTTCACTGGGCAGATATAAACATTTCAAATCGAGGGTTTTGCCATTTTTATCAAAACTTGATATAGAGAGCTCGGATTTGAACGCGATTTTGAGGGATTTTCATAGGCATCGATTGGGTAATAATTCTTCACTTGTTTTTGGTTATATCCCACTAATCTATCATTAATTTCACCTACTAATTTAAAATTTGAGTTGGAGAATTTGGGATAAATTGAAGAAATTCTTCAACCAAACCTTTGGGTTTTGATTGAGATTTTTGGTATCGAATTTGAGTAATTTTGGTACGAGTGGACTCGAGGTTGAATGAAAGTTCATATTTTATAATTTTTGTCGGGTTCCAAGACATGGACCCCACAGGCGATTTTTGAGTTAAATTTCGGATTTTTGTTGGAAAATGGAATTTATTCCTATAATTTGTATTGACTGAATCGAATTAATTATGACTAGATTCGAGCCGATCGGAGTCGAAAAATCGAGGGAAAGGCAAACTAATTGACTGATTGAGCATGGTTCGAGGTAAGTGGCTTGTCTAATCCGGTGTAGTGGAAATCCCCTTAGGATTTAATACTGTTGTAACATTTTGTGATATGTGAGCGCCGTGTACGCGAGGTGACGAGTACGTACACGGGCTAAATTTAGAAATATCGGTTCTTGCTGAGTAGTCTTCTTTTAAATTCTTTAACTGAGTTGATTTTGTATATGTAGTGATCATGTTTAGCCTAGTATAACATGTCTATGTGCCTTAACTCTTACTTGCAATTTGTGCAACATGCTTAGCTGAATTACCTGCTTCCTTGATTTGATTTAAATATTTAACTGTAAGGTTTTTGCTATAAATTCATTGTTTTCCTTCGGTTATCCGTTGCATATTTACTTTGGGACTACGAGGCGGTTCCTCGGGAGATCTCCTTGTACTGCATATTTACTTTGGGACTAGGAGGCGGTTTCCTCAGGAGATTCTTCTATACTGCATATTTACTTTTGGGACTATGAGGCGGTTCCTTGGGAGATCCCTTACACTACATATTTACTTTTGGGACTACGAGGCTGTACCTCGGGAGCGCCCCCTATTGTTTACCTCTATTTGCTATGTTGTTCACTCCTCAGTCATCTCATTATATTATTATATCCTTCATCTTATTTTTCTATTATTTTCAGTAGGGCCTGACCTAACCTCGTCACTACTCTACCGAGGTTAGGCTTGGCACTTACTGGGTACCGTTGTGGTGTACTCATGCTACTCTTCTGCACATCATTTTGTGCAGATCCAGGTATCGCTTACCAGCCCGGATATCAGTGAGCTACCTGTATACGGAGACTTCAAGATACATCTGCTAGCGTCCGCAGACTTCGGAGTCCCCCTCTATCCTTATCATGTTGTTTCCTTATTTTGGTTGACTCTGATGTGTATATATATATATATATATATATATATATATATATATATATATATATATATATATATATATATATATACACACACACTTAGTATTCCTTTTAAAAGCTTGTGACTTATTTCTACTGGATTTTGGGAGTTAAAATTATTGAATTGCAGTTTATATTTATTTCATATTTCTATTGTTATTCCGCATTGATAGGTTTACCTAGTCTTAGAGACTAGGTGCCATCACGACATCCTACAGAGGGAATTTGGGGTCGTGACACTCATGCTACACTTCTGCACTAACCGTGCAGGATCTGAGGCAGGTGCATCTGGCGGTCCTACCGGCGTATGTCCCAGATATCCCGAGGCTTAGTGGTGAGCTGCTTCCCGAGCCGTTTTGCAGACCCTAGAGTCTCTCTTTTGTATTTATATTCTGTCTACTTTATTTCGGACAATAGTTAGAGTTTTGTATATTTTCCTAGTTGCTCATATACTTGTGACGCCAGGTCTTGGCACCCACACTAGTAGACTTTATGGTTTTGGAGTATTTATATATTTGTGTTTGCATTCAGATGCTTTCATTTTATTCATCTGACTCCCTATTTCTCAAATTTCTAAATAAATGGAACTTAATTACTTGTAAGCCTATCAAAAGAAGTAATCACGTAGTAAATTCATTGTAGGCTTGCCTAGCGACGGCGTTAGGTGTCATCACGACCTATAGGAGAAATTGGGTCGTGACATGACCTATATAGTATTTTTAGATTATGTTAATTTTTATTATGGCTTATTAATTAGCAATATTTGTTTTATGTAATTTTATTATTTTATCTTTGTTATTGAATATTTTAGTATAATGTTATGATTTATCTCATATTATTGTGTTAGTTTCTTGGAAAATATATTATAGTTGTATTTTACTAGGAATTAAAAAATATTTGGAGCACAAGTTACATATTTTATGCTATGAAGACTTTACCGAAAAATAATCTGAAAACCCGAAAAAACCCGAAAAATCCGAGATTAAAAAACCCGACTTTATTGGTTTGGTTTATAAATTAAAAAACCCGACACCATGGGTTTGGTTTGATAATTGAAAAATTCGAACCAACCCGACGTATGTACACTCCTACTTGGTACATTTGATTTATTAGATATTGATTCTTAACTCATTTTTCACAAAATCAGAATATTCTCAACTGTGAAATGTCCAATCTTTGCTAATTTGGGTATTATTTCACACGGAGAAGAATATTTTTGATAAAATTTTTTGTGAGAAATTTCTTTCTCAAAGCTTTATTTTAATAACATTAATACTATATTATAAAAATTTGTATTAAATGACTTGATATGCACGTGCAACGCACGTGCCGAGAAACTAGTATATATATATTTTCAAATAATTTACCATCAAGTTTCAAATGGTTGTGCAATTAAAATATGTGGATATAGTAAGTCTTCGTTATAGGAAACTAAGCACCCATAACTTTGAAATCCTGAATCCGCCACTGGCATGAAGGAAGATGATTTTCTTGAAAAATATTTTCCCGAAAAATAAGTGGTTTTATTACTTATTTTTCCATGTTTGGTTGGTGAGTGAAGAAAAAATTTCAAAAATATTTTTTAGTGTTTGGTTAAAGAGTAGAAAATATCTTTTAGGAAAATAATTTCTATGCTACTCTCCCCACCCTTTCCCCTTTTCCCAAATCCGCATGTTTCCTTTGCTCCTCCCCCTCCACATACCCAACATTTTCGTACTACAATAACTTTACGTGTTCATAAGAGTAAAAACTTCAAAAGCTTTTTTCAATTTACATCATATACAATTGAGGCTTTACTAATATTTTGACATATTTTTATTCTTGTAATAAAAGTAACACCTGGCGGTAAACTTTCAAATAATTTCATAAATTGAGAAATATTACTCTTCAAATATAATCTTAAAAATTTCATAAATAAATTTTAGACACAAGAAACCAAGGCTCTGATACCACTGTAGGATTGCGTATAGGTGTTCATAACACGCAGCAGAAGACAATAACAATCATAGGAAGATTTTTCGTGTTTAAAATTTATTTACATGTCAAAGATCGGATCTAAGACGTACCTGGCGGAGAGAGTCTCGTTTCGAAAATTCTTCGATAGTGCAAAGACTCTATGCATATCCACACCGAGACTGGTCCTTGCTATCAACTCTTTGATCAATAAAATCCGCGAACAAATTGAATAAAAATATTGTATTGAAATTTTTCTCAAAAATCTCAACTCAAAGGTAGAAGAATAAGAAATACTTATCTTGTAATTGTATTTTCTCTCTTCGCTTTGTATTGCACTCACTTTCACAAAGTAGGTTTTCTTCTCAAGCATTTTTACGGCAAATTTTCTCCATCATCCTTTATATAGCATTACCTATAAAATCCTTTTCCTATTTGGTTGAGGTAATGATTTATTTGGGGTAGAAGTTTTAATTCCACAAATTAACTTTATGGAATTTTTTATGGAGATTTCGTTACTACCGATCTTTATGGACTTTCCATAAAGTCCAATAGATTATAAAAGTCTTACTAGTATTTTAGTATAGAAAAATACAAATCCCATTCTTAATTGTAACGACCTAACCGGTCATTTTGCTTTCTAAATCCTCGTTCTCCTAAATAATACTCCATGTATGTACTTTTACTATTTTATGACTTGTGGGGATGGTTAGTTCGGGATTTAAAAGAGTTCGGGTTGAAATTGGAACACTTAGTTCCTTAGTATTGGCTTTAAAGGGCTAAGTTTGACTTGGATCAACATTTCTAGTAAACGACCTCAAAACTGGGATTTGGCGGTCCCAATAGGTTCGTATGATGATTTTGGACTTAGGCGTGTGTTCGGAGCGAGTTTTGGGTGACCTGGGAGCGTTTCGGCGCCTAAAATTGAAAGTTGGCTTCTTGAAGTTTTTAAAGTTATTTAAATTTGATTTTATCGCGGTCCTTGTTTGATCCCGGAAATAGTTTCGTATGGTGATTTAAGACTTGCACACAAATTTTGGTATCATTCTGAATAGTTTAAGTATGATTCGGCGCTCTCGGAGCAAGTTGGAAGAACTTGAAGTTCATGAGTTGATTCGATTTGGTTTGGGGTGCGATTCTTAGTTTTGGTGTTGTTTTTCACGCTCTGAGGACTCGAGCAAGTCCGTCTCATGTTTACTAACCTATTGATATGTTTGGACGAGGCCTCAGGGGCCTCGGGTGCTACTCGGACGTTGCACGGATCGAGATAGAGCTTAAAAGTGGATGCTGGTGCACCAGTTCTGGTGTGCTCGCACCTGCGGGCCGCAGGTGCGAGCTCTTGGCCGCAGAAGCGGCTTTGGGCATTTGACCAGTGGTCCGCAGAAGCATAGAAGCATGTGCAGAAGCGGCCTCGCTTCTGCGATGAGAGGTCCGTAGGTGCGAGAAGGATGCGGATGCGCTCCACCCTCCGCATAAACGGGAGCTCGTCCGCAGAAGCGGAGTCTGCCAGCCTGGGCTAGGACCGCACCTGCGATGGCTTTTTTGCAGGTGCGGCACCGCAGATGCGGCCCCAGGTCTGCAGAAGCGATAATCGCTGGAGGCAGAAGCTTCATTTACGTCGGGACTTAGACCATTTTGGGTTCATTTATTGCATTCCTTGGGCGATTTTGGAGCTCTTAGAGAAAGGGTTTTCACCTAGCTAATTGAGGTAAGTAATTTCTATCAAATGTAAGTTAAATACATAGATTATGGGTAGATTTTAACATGAGAAATTGTGAAAATTTTGGGTTTAGATGAAAAACCTAGGTTTTTATAAAAATAGAATTTAACCACGAAAATGATTATGGAATTGAGTGAAAATTATATATTTGAGTTCGTGAGGGTATGGGTTACATTTATCTTCGAAAAGTTTCGGAATCCCGGCATGTGGGCCCGGAGGTAAATTTTCGGAATCTTTCAATTTGGGTTGGGTAATTACTCTAATAGTTAAATTATGAATTTTTGAACACATATTGATTAATTTATATAACATTTGATTAGTTTCGGGTTGTTTGGCACCGAGTTGAGGATTTAAAGCATATTTGTGGATCGGGAGTGAGCTTGAGAATGAGGTAAGTCTCTTGCCTAACCTTGTAAGAGGGAACTCATCCCCTTAGGTGTATTTGTTGTGAATTACTTGTGTGGAGAGTTACGTACACACTAGGTGACGAGAGCCTGTCCGGGTAGTCTTAGATTTACATCATACATTGTTTGCACTGTTATGTAGATTATGCATATTAATTGTCTTAAATAGAGCTGAGACTAAGGAATTTAAGATTTAAAGTCTCTAGTTTGGATTTCTTATGTTTGGGAAGAATTGAAGAATTTTATAATAACTTTGATAAATCCATATTCACTCGCGTCGCAAGTATTTCGGCGAGCATGGTAAATTCCTCTACTCTCATGGGAGCGGGCCGTTCGCCTCGCCAAGTTAATAGATGCATCTATGATTCGTGTTGTTCGACCCTCGGCAGTGCACACAATATATTTTTGGATCGGCCAGTACGAACACGGCATACATCGTGCGTGATAATACTCGGAGCCTAATTATACTTGATATTATCTTATTGCTTGAGCGGTTAGAATTATTTAATAACAGAAATTTACTTGGAATTTATTATTAGTGAAAGAATTATTATTCATTGCTTGTTACTGAGTTGTATTTATTATTTATATAATCCATGCTTATTTAGAATTCCTGTATTTTATTGTTAGCCCATAGTAAGGGTTGATGTCGACCTCTCTTCACTACTTCTTCGAGGTTAGACTACATACTTACTGGGTACATGTTGTTTATGTACTCACGCTATACTTCTGCACTAATCGTGCAGGTTTTGAGGCAGGTGCATTTGGTAGTTATCCTGGCGCACACCCCTGATACTCCGAGACTTAGTGGTGAGCTACTTTCCGAGTCTATCCTGCAGCACCTGGACTCTCTCTTTTGCTTTTATTTTCTGTCTACTCCATTCAGACAGTAGTTTAGTGTTTTGTATATTCTACTACTAGTTCATACACTTGTGACACCAGGTCTTGAAATTTTGCTAATAGACACGTGATGATTTTGAGTATTTTATTTCACCATACATGTTCGTAAAATCGTTCACACTTTATTTTATTAAATTTCTCACCTCTTACTTATTTAATAGTTAAGAATCAACTATTTCTAAAATGTTAAAAGAATATATCCGTGGCTAGTTCACTGTTGGCTTGCCTAGCGGATGTTGGGCGTCATCACGGCCTATAGGGAAATTGGGTCATGACATTAATGGGTTTAAGTAGCCGACTCGTCCAATTATGGACTTTAACGTAATGTCCTTACGGATTTTCAGTTAATCCAATTTCAAAGACAAATCTCTTTATGAATATTTTATATAACATATTTTACATAAAATAAGTGTTAATTATATATATCACATATATATATTTTAACCAAGAGATATAATTTAATTTTCTATTCAAAATATAAAACTTCAATGTGTTCCAATATTAATTATATTCTCTGTGCTGGCAAAGAATATAATAATATTTTATTTGGACTAATAACTAAATCTATTTGACTAATTAAATTCTTTAATTTAATTATCAAATAATAAAGTAATTGTCACGACCCAAAATCTGCATGTCGTGATGGCGCTATCTCAATACTAGGCAAGCCGACAACCTCAATAAAATCCAATATCTTTTAAGCTTGAATACATAATATTTAAATTCAATAGAAAACCTCACAATTACAAATACAAAATACTCCCAAAACCCGGTGTCACTGAGTACATAAGCATCTAAATGATAACAAAGTCTGACTGATAAAAACACTGTATGAAAATATAGAATAGTACAATAACTGAAAGGAAGGGAGTCAAGGTCAGCGGATGCCAAGCAGTTACCTTAATGGTCTCCAACTGATAACACTCTAAGATCTAACAGTTGCCGTATCCAGAAGCACCTGGATCTGCACACGAGGTGCAGAGTGTAGTATGAGTACAACCAACTCAATAAGTAACAAGACTAACCTTTGGGCTGAAAGTAGTGATGAGCTCAACAGGTACAGTCCAGTATAGCAATAACGGTGCAGAAATATAGGTATGCTTTCAAATTCAACAGTTAAATTCAGTACAAGTAAAATAGATCAATTCTGAATAATATGAGGAATATGACATCTCAGTGAAAAAACCTCGAGTACTCACGATCACAAATTACTCGGTCACTCAATACCGTATATGGCCAATCCAGCCCAGGGAAGATTTATCCCATGTATATATACACATCAACTGACAGTCAGTCACTCAGTACCGTATAAGGCCAATCCAGCCCAGGGGTAATTTATTTCCAAATTATAATGATTCGGACAAAATCCATGTCCAGGAGAATTCATCACAAATATAAATAAGTAAGGCAAGTCCATGTCCTGGGAAGTCCATCTCAAATATAAATCATCTACGCTCATTGTGGGGGGTGCAGACTCCGGAGGGTCTCTTTCAGCCCAAGCGTGATATAAAGTCGATATGGCCTGCTGCAGGCGGGCAGTCCCCGATCCATATAATGATAAAGCCTATAAGGCCTACTGCAGGCGGGCAGTCCCGTTCCATATAATAATAATATATATAAAACAAATATGGCCTGCTGCAGGCGGGCATCCCCGATCCCATAAATATCCTCACAATGGATGAACATGATTGAGTTTGAAATATATATTTTAAAACAACTAAATTCAATAGCAACACGACCCTGTGGGTCCCAAAATATTGGCACGTAGCCAAATAATGATATTTAATGCGAGTCTCAACTCAATTTCCTAACACGTGGAGAATATGCGAATAATAACATGATTCTTTAATTTTACAACTTCACAGAATTTATTCAAGTCACAATTTCTATGGTGCACATCCACACGCTTGTCAACTATCGTGTGTGTCACCTCCAAACAATTTATAAAACACCAAATTCGGGAATTCATACCCTCAGAACCAAGTTTAGAAGTGTTAATTGCCTCAAACCGTGTAATTATTTATTCCGCTATGCCTTTGCCTCGCGAATTGACCTCTGAACGCTTCGAATCTAGTCACAATTAATTTGATTCAGTCGATACTGTCACGACCCAAAATCCCACCACAGGCGTCGTGATGACACCTAATCTCTAAGACTAGGTAAGCCGATTTAAATTACATTTTGAAGCCATTTTTTTTTCGAATTGAATAAGTAACTAAAACTAACAGTGGAATAAATATGAATATACAACCTCCCACGACTGGTAGTACTGAGTCAAGAACTCTAACTGAATACATGGAATGATCACTAGGACCGAATATACAATACTTTTTTATTACAAATTAACAGTACAATGAAGTGAAAAGACTCCAAGGGACTGCGACGACCAAGCAGCTCTACCTTGAATCCTTACGATCCCGCTTGAACTCCGCTCAAGTCCGATATCTCCAATACCTGACTCTGCACAAAAATGTGCAGAAGTGTAGTATGAGTACACCACGGTCGGTACCTAGTAAGTATCAAGACTAACCTTAGTGGAGTAGAGACGAGGTACAGTCAAGACACTCACTAGTCTAATAACCTGTGCAATATAATATATAGAATAATAGGAAACAATAACAATAAGGGCTGGATAAAACAACCAGTGATATGCACAACAGACAACAAGAATATCATTAATATCACTCAACAATTAATAAATACACTTACACCCATCTAAATCAAGCTCTTCAAATAAATGTCTTTCACATATAATTCCTCCAGATAACTCTCCTTCAGATATAATTTTCTCAAATAATTACTTTTCAAATATAATTCTTTCAATAAATCTTTTCAAATATAATTTTCTCAAATAAATATGTTTCAAATACAATTCTTTCATATAACTCTTTTTGAATAAAAATCCTTCCAAATAAATATTTTGAATATAATTATTTCAATTTCATTTCATAATCATAAAACAAATACGGGTCTCAGCCCATTTTCATATTTTTCATAAATACGAGCCTCAACCCATTTTCATATTTCCATGTCACCTCGTGCCCATAATTAAATCATCATATTTTTCCGGCACCTCGTGCCCTCATTTCATATCATAACTGCACGGATAATTCACGTGCCAATTATCATTATCTTTTCATAATCCGCACCTCACGGCACCTCGTGCCCACATTTCATTTTATAATCCGCCTGGCGATGGCCACATGCTCTCAATTTCAATATAAATCAGATTGTTATCAATTTACCAACAACAAAACAAATTGCACAAGGTATAAAAATAAATACAAAAAAATCACAACATCACATGAAAATTATCAACACCACAACCCCACATCATCACATATCGTCCCTGACAATAGCCACCCTTATCACTCCTATTGCCGCCCTTATCGCTCCTATAGCCACCCTTATCGCTCCGTCCAGACAATATCAATAGCCACCCTTATTGCTCCTATAGCCACCCTTATCACTCCTATAGCCACCCTTATCGCTCCGCCCAGACAATATTCTAACAAACACAACAACAGTGAAATGCCACCCTTATACCCACATAATATCAACGGTGAAATGCCACCCTTATCTCCCCAAAATAAAAACTCACACAAAATAACAATTTCTCAAAATAATAACTCACACAATACAACAATTTACATGGAAAATGATCACGGCAACATGGCAAAAATCAATTCATATCACAATTTGCCCAATGGCCACAACTAAATTCCAAAGATATAACAAAATCAATTAATTTCACAACAAATAGCCCAAGGCTCCACACAATGTATATAACACCAAAAAATAATTAATAGAAATATAAATTACTCAACATAAAGCAAAGCCTTCATTAACTCCAAATTTTTCAATAATTATATAATCACCTCTTATTAAGCTTATTTAATTAATTAATTGCAGAGGGAAGAATCCAAAATAAAATTAAATTTCAATAATTATCAAACCAGCAAATTCACAGAATTTCATAAATAATCAAATAACAATCACATCAAATTGTCATATAATAACAGATTCAACAACAAGGATTTAGGTACGACAAATAGATGATTAAATATATGCCAATAATTATCTAATTTACTACACAATATGTTCAAGACTTTAACTCAATAAAATTTGCACATATAAACCAAGTACATACTCGTCACCTCGCGTACATGATTTTCAATTACACAAATTACATATAAGATTCAATGCCTAAGGGAAAATTCCCCCACTCGAGGTTAAGCAAGACACTTACCTTTTGGAAGTTATGCCGATATTCCAAAATCGTCTTCTTGCTTGAATTGACCTCCGGACCACTCAAAACTAACCAAATTAATTGTATAACTTCATTAAAATTCATCGGAAACAATTCCGGATAATAATGCGCCAACTTAAAAATTTATTCCAAAAAGTTAACGCGGGGCTTGCCCCTCGGAACCCGACATAATTTTCATAAAATCTGAACACCCATTCTGATACGAGTTCAACCATACCAATTTTATCAAATTCCGATAATAACTCGACCTCCAAGTCTTAAATTTTTGTTTTTGGAAGATTTTACAAAAATCTTGTTTTCTTCCATTTAAATCCGAATTAAATGATGATTATAATCATGGATTCATGAAATATAAATACTTTAGGATATAGAATACTTACCCCAACCAAGCTTGTGAAAAATCCCTCCAGAATCACCCAAATCCGAGCTCCAAAAATCCAAAAACGAAAATGGCAAAATGACCAATTTTTGGTCCTTAACATTCTGCCCAGATTCGCACCTACGGTTACTGTTCACGCACCCGCGGTATTGTTCACGCATCTGCGAATCACTGTTCATGCTGCTGCGAATCACTGTTCATGTTGCTGCTTAGAAAATTCCAACAGCTTATCTTCGTGTCCGAATTGATCCGTTAACTTTCCGAAATCAACCCGAGGCCCTCGAAACCTCAACAAAATATACCAACACGTCCCAAAATACAATACGAACTTAGTCGAGGCTTCAAACCATGTCAAACAATGCCGAAATTACGAATCGCGCATCGAATCGAATTATAAGTTTTCAAATCTTCCAACTTCTATATTTTGCGCCGAAACATATCAAATCAATCCGGGATGACTTCAAATTTTGCACACAAGTCATAATTCACTTAATGGAGCTATTCCCATTTCCTTAATCGAAATCTGACCTCGTTATCAAAAATTCAATCTTCGGTCGGACTTTTCCAAAATCTTATATTTTTCAACTTTCGCCAAAATGTGTCGAATTGTCCTACGGACTTCCAAATCCAAATCCGAACATACGCCTAAGTCCGAAATCATCATACAAAGCTATTTCCATCCTCGAAATTTTATTCCGGGGTCGTTTGCTCAAAAGTCAACTCTCCGGTCAAACTTCCCAAAAATTCAACTTTCAACATTTCAAGCTTAATTCTACTACGGACCTTCAAATAATTTTTCGGACACGCTCCTAAGTCCAAAATCACCATACGGAGCTATTGACATCATCAAAATTCCATTCTAGAGTTGTTTGCTCAAAAGTCAACTCTCCGGTCAACTCTTTCCATTTATGCTTCAAATTAAGGATTATTCTTTTAATTTAATTCTGAATCTTCAGTAAATCAAACTCGATCACACCCGCGGGTCATAATACATATTACGAAGCTGCTCGAGACCTTAAGTCACTGAATGGAGCATAAATTCTTAAAACGACAAGTCGGGTCATTACATTCTCCACCTCTTAAACAAACGTTCGTCCTCGAACGTTCTAAGAATTATTCTAATGTTACCAAATGGATGATTTTACTTTTACACATTTACTCACGGTTGATTCCACGCTACCGCATTTGAGATAAGCCTGACAACATCATCTCTTTTGAGTTTATTTCTTTTATCCATATTTGTAAACTTTAAGATCAATTCCTTATACTCCAAACATTTCAAAAGGTCTGATTTTTTTCACAACGCACGATATTAGTCTCAGCTGGCTATAGCAACTCGTGCCTACGCACACATCAATTTTCTTGATAGTGTTGAAATACTTCAAAACTTTTTCTAGGGTGCTACATTCTTCCCCGCTTAGGATCATCCGCCCTCAAATACATAACATATTTATCTCTTCCTTGGCAAATCCCAATCCTCCAAATTTTACTAACTCCCAAATTTTTCAGGAATTTCGGCATAGTCTCCCCTGTAATTGGTCCTATCCACCAGCCAGAGTAACACCAAAACAACTCCTAATAACACACCCACAACGCAACAAAACACCACAATATATATAACAATAATACTAATCTCAACATTACAAGCACTGCATTATCGTAATGATATCAAGACATGAAGTACTTCATATGTATGCTCATCACCACATCTCTGGTCCTAAAAGTCGTTCATAACTTATTCCAGCATCATCAATTAATCTCATATTAACCACCACCGCATTTCAAATTTTCACAACACTGACAACAGAATGTGAGGCATGAAGACCTCATGATTACTTACTCAGATTAATGAGTCACATTTAATGCCACCTGGCACTCACCTCATAGGCTAAAACTCAATGTTTACAGCACAAAAAATGGCTGAATATGAACAGAAAAATATACAAAAATTATCAGATAAGCCTTACAGGCATGACTCCCTATTAATATTATTGTACAAATTAATTTCACAAAGGGATAATTTTAAACTCATAGATACTTCACCACAAGGACCTCGTCCTTATATAACTTCCACCGCGACTTGTAGCGCGGTTTAAATATTTCACATCATATATAAAATGCGAGGATCTCGTCCTCAACTCCGAATCACAAGTATTTTGCATATTGTACCAACTGAAATTTTAATTTTCTTTCTTTTTTCTTTTCAATATATTTCATAAATAATTTTCACAACACATAATGAACCCTCATACCGGTAGGGCGTATAATTCATAAATATTGGAATCAATTATTCCGAAACACATTAAACCCACTACAATGAAAAATAAAAAAAATTACTTTTGGACTTATAGCCCTCAATGGTATACAAAAATAAATGACAGACACGGGCTCACACCTTCAAATCTCCCAACAGGGATAAACATATATAGTGGGTCACAAATTTACGAAGTTCACCCATAAGTGGAGCATAATAGGAAGACTCACCTCAATATTCAGAACCAAATCAAATTAAGGAAAATGTCCTTTTATAATAAAAATCAGGATCGTACCTGTAACGACACCATCTGGTATATTGGCCTCAGCCAAATCATAGTGATTAAATCAACGGGTTGAGCCTCCACCTCTTAGGAGCCCACTACTCGCCTGTCCTCCACCTCTAGCTGACTGTGCACGTGGAGTATCAACTGGAATAAAGCTTGTAGCTGGAGTGTTCTGATAAAATCCACCCCTCCCAAGTCTGGGACAATCTCTCATGATATGCCTAGTATCACCACACTCATAACAACCCCTCTGAGGTCGTGACTGCTCGTACTGAGTCTGTGCCGGATAACTGAAATAACCACTGTAAGAATCTTGTGTCGGTGGTGCACTGTAAATTGGAGCACCCCGAGTAATCTGATGTGCGGACTGAGCTGACCGACTGCTCGAGCCTCCGCTATAATGGGTCCTAGCTGAAGAGTAAAATCCACTGAACCCTCCAGATCATCGAGACCTTTTGGCCTCCTTAGACTCCCTTTCCTCGCCTAAAACACCCTCAATCTTCCTTGCAATCTCCACTACTTGTTGAAATAGAGTATCAGTTTGCAATTCTCGAGCCATGCATATTTTAATATCATAATCGAGCCCCTCAATGATTCTGCGGACCCGCTCTCTGATTGTAGGAACCAAGATCGGTGCATGACGGGCTAACTCACTGAACCTGATAGCATATTCTAACACTGTCATAGTGCCCTGACGCAACCGTTCAAACTATGTGCGCCACGCATCTCTGAGAGTCTGGGGAACAAATTCTTTCAAGAATATTTTCGAAAATTGAGCCCAAGTTGGTGGTGTTGCATCGGATGGTCTACCTTCTTTATAGATTTGCCACCACCGATACGCTGCTCTTGGCAGTAGAAATATAGTAAAGGCAACTCCACTCACCTCCACAATACCCATGGTGCGGAGAATACGGTGACAATTTTTTAGAAATTCTTGGGCATCCTCTGTAGCTGTGCCACTGAAAGTAGGTGGACTATACCTTTTAAACCTTTCAAGTCTCTTTTGTTCTTCTTCTGATGCCTTGGGCCTGACCTCACGCCGAACCAAAATAACAGGTTGTACCGGTGCTACACCCGGAACCTGACTAACGTGAACCTGCTGCTCTGGAGTTGTGGTAGGAGTCGGAGCTACTCCCCCAATCTGTGGAATATTTGGTGCTACAGAAATCAATCCCGCCTGAGTTAATGTACCAAGCATACTCATGAACTGTGCTAAAGTCTCCTAAAGTCCGGGGGTAACAACATGTGCTTCTGGTACATGTCCCCCAATTGGAGCTACTAGTGGCTCCTCAACTGTTGTTCTGATAGGTGCTCTAGTCGCAGCATGTGCCCTTCCTCGACCTCTACCTCGGCCTCTACCTCGACCCCGGCCTCTTGCAGCCCTAGCAGTATGTGCGGATGCCTGTTCAGCTGACCCGGTAGCACGTGTCCTTACAATCTGTGAGAGAATAGAGATACAAAGGCTCAAATTCCAAATTCAACAAATTCCGCACGATAAGAATGAAAGAAATGGAAATTTCCTAACAGTTCTGTAGCCTCTCGAAGATAAGTACAGACGTCTCCGTACCGATACGCAAGACTCTACTAGACTCGTTCATGACTCGTAGAACCTATGAACCTAATACCAACTTGTCACGACCCAAAATCCCACCACAGGCGTTGTGATGACACCTAATCTCTAAGACTAGGTAAGCCGATTTAAATTACATTTTGAAGCCATTTTTTTTAATTGAATAAGTAGCTAAAACTAACAGCAGAATAAATATGAATATACAACCTCCCAAGACTGGTAGTACTGAGTCGCGAACTCTAACTGAATACATGGAATGATCACGAGGACCGAATATACAATACTGTTTGATTACAAATTAACAGTACAATGAAGTGAAAAGACTCCAAGGGACTGCGACGACCAAGCAGCTCTACCTTGAATCCTTACGATCCCGCTTTAACTCCGCTCAAGTCCGATATCTCCAATACCTGACTCAGCACAAAAATGTGCAGAAGTGTAGTATGAGTACACCATGGTCGGTACCTAGTAAGTATCAAAACTAACCTCAGTGGAGTAGAGACGAGGTACAGTCAAGACACTCACTAGTCTAATAACATGTGCAATATAATATACAGAATAATAGGAAACAATAACAATAAGGGCTGGATAAAACAACCAGTGATATGCACAACAGACAACAAGAATATCATTAATATCACTCAACAATTAATAAATACAATTACACCCAATTAAATCAAGCTCTTCAAATAAATGTCTTTCACATATAATTCCTCCAGATAACTCTCCTTCAGATATAATTTTCTCAAATAATTACTTTTCAAATATAATTTTTTTAATAAATCTTTTCAAATATAATTTTCTCAAATAAATATGTTTCAAATATAATTTTTTCATATAATTCTTTTTGAATAAAAATCCTTCCAAATAAATATTTTGAATATAATTTTTTCAATTAAAAAGTCACCATGTGACACCTCATTTCATAATCAAAAAAAAAAAAATCTCAGCCCATTTTTATATTTTTCATAAACACGGGTCTCAACCCATTTTAAATCATCATATTTCCCCGGCACCTCTTGCCCTCATTTCATATCATAACTGCACAGACAATTCACGTGCCAATTATCATTACCATTTCATCATAGCACCTCGTGCCCACATTTCATATTACAACTGCACGGACAATTCACGTGCCAAATATCCTCATTATTTACTCACGGCACCTCGTGCTCATATTTCATTTTATAATCCGCCTGGCAATGGCCACAAGCTCTCAATTTTAACATAAATCAGATTGTTATCAATTTACCAACAACAAGACAAATTGCACAAGGTATAAAAATAAACACAAGAAAATTACAACATCACATGAAAATTATCAATACCACAACCCCACATCACCACATATCGTAACTGACAATAGCCACCCTTATCACTCCTATTGCCGCCCTTATCGCTCCTATAGCCACCCTTATCGCTCCATCCAGACAATATCAATAGCCACCCTTATCGCTCCTATAGCCACCCTTATCACTCCTATCGCTCCGCCCAGACAATATTCCAACAAACACAACAACAGTGAAATGCCACACGTATACCCACATAATATCAACGGTGAAATGCCACCCTTATCTCCCCAAAATAATAACTCACACAACACAACAATTTCTCAAAATAATAACTCACACAATACAACAATTTACATGGGAAATGATCACGGCAACATAACAAAAATCAATTCATATCACAATTTGCCCAATGGCCACAACCAAATTCCAAAGATATAACAAAATCAATTAATTTTAAAACAAATATCCCAAGGCTCCACACAATGTATATAACACCCAAAAATAATTAATAGAGATATAAATTACTCAACATAAAGCAAAGCCTTCATTAACTCCAAATATTTCAATAATTATATAATCACCTCTTCTTAAGCTTATTTAATTAATTAATTGCAGAGGGAAGAATCCAAAATGAAATTAAATTCCAATAATTATCAAACCAGCAAATTCATAGAATTTCATAAATAATCAAATAACAATCACATCAAATTATCATATAACAACAGATTCAACAACAAGGATTTAGGTACGACAAATAGATGATTAAATATATGCCAACAATTATCCAATTTACTACACAATATGTTCAAGACTTTAACTCAATACAATTTACACATATAAACCAAGTACGTACTCGTCACCTCGCGTACGAGATTTTCAATTACACAAATTACACATAAGACTCAATGCCTAAGGGAAAATTCTCCCACTCGAGGTTAAGCAAAACACTTACCTTTTTGAAGTTATGCCGATATTCCAAAATCGTCTTCTTGCTTGAATTGACCTCCGGACCGCTCAAATCTAACCAAATTAATTGTATAACTTCATTAAAATTCATCAGAAACAATTCTGGATAATAATGCGTCGACTTAAATATTTATTCCAAAAAGTCAACAAAAGTCAACGCGGAGCTTGCCTCTCGGAACCCGACATAATTTTCATAAAATCCGAACACCCATTCCGATACGAGTTCAACCATACCAATTTTATCAAATTCCGATAAAAACTCAACCTCCAAGTCTTAAATTTTCGTTTTTGGAAGATTTTACAAAAATCTTGATTTCTTCCATTTAAATCCGAATTAAATGATGATTATAATCATGGATTCATGAAATATAAACACTTTAGGATATAGAACACTTACCCCAACCAAGCTTGTGAAAAATCCCTCCCGAATCGCCCAAATCCTAGCTCCAAAAATCCAAAAACGAAAATGGCAAAATGACCAATTTTTGGTCCTTAACATTCTGCCCAGATTTGCACCTGCGGTTACTGTTCACGCACCTGCGGTACTGTTCACGCACCCGCGGTATTGTTCATGCATCTGCGAATCACTGTTCACGCTTCTGCGAATCACTGTTCACGCTTCTGCCCAGAAAATTCCAGCAGCTTATCTTCATGTTCGAATTGATCCGTTAACCTTCCGAAATCAACCTGAGGCCCTCGAAACCTCAACCAGATATACCAACATGTCCCAAAATACAATACGAACTTAGTCGAGCCTTCAAACCGTGTTAAACAATGCCAAAATTACGAATCGCAAATCGAATCGAATTATAAGTTTTCAAATCTTCCAACTTTTATATTTTATGCCGAAACGTATCAAATCAACCTGGAATGATTTCAAATTTTGCACACAAGTCATAATTGACTTAATGGAGCTATTCCCATTTTCGGAATCGAAATCCGACCTCGTTATCAAAAATTCACCCTTCGGTCGGACTTTTCCAAAATCTTATAGTTTCCAACTTTTGCTAAAATGTGTCGAATTGTCCTACGGACTTCCAAATCCAAATCCGAACATACGCCTAAGTCCGAAATCATCATACAAAGCTATTGCCATCCTCAAAATTTTATTCCGAGGTTGTTTGCTCAAAAGTCAACTCTCCGGTCAAACTTCCCAAAAATTCAACTTTTGGCATTTCAAGCTTAATTCTACTACGGACCTCCAAATAATTTTTCGGACACGCTCCTAAGTCCAAAATCACCATACGGAGCTATTGGCATCATCAAAATTCTATTCCGGAGTTGTTTTCTCAAAAGTTAACTCTCCGGTCAATTTTTTCCATTTAAGCTTCAAATTAAGGATTATTCTTTTAATTTAATTCCAAATCTTCAGTAAATCAAACTCGACCACACCCGCGGGTCATAATACATATTGCGAAGCTGCTCGAGACCTTAAGTCACTGAACAGAGCGTAAATTCTTAAAACGACAAGTCGGGTTGTTACAGATACAAATTATTGGAATTAATTCCATATGAAAATACCAGTTTTCCAACAAAATCCGAAATTTAACTCAAAATCGCACGTGGGACCCATATCTTGGAACCCGACAAAAGTTACAAAATATGAATGTCCATTTAACCACGAGTCCAACCATTCCAAATTTACCAATTTCCGACATCAACTCGACCTCCAAATCTTAAATTCTTATTTTGAAATCCCTTGGTCCAAATTCCCGATTTACACCTCAAAAACACCTAATCTAGTCGGATTATTCGATGATATTTCAATATTATGGAGTAAAAATGATCACTAGTGACTTACCTCAAGTTTTCCCGTGAATTCCCTCTGAAAATCGCCCCAAAACCGTGCTTGAAAGCCCAAAAATGGCAAAACTCGGTACCCCTTTGAAATATATACTGCCAGGGATTTCGCATCTGCGGTATTTTAACTGGTTATGCTGATACGCTTCTACGAAGAAGTTGTTCGCTTCTGCAACGAGTCCAAACTCCCTCCATTTCCCCTTCTGCGGTCAATCAGCCGCATCTGCGACCTCGCAGGTGCGAAAAATATTTCGCACCTGCGAAACCTGCCCTGCCCTTCACTCCTGGCCGCTTCTGCGATGATCCTTATGCACCTGCGATCAAAGCTTCGTAGGTGCGGTTACACCAGAAGCAAAATTTCCAGATTTTCCTAAGTCATATTTTCGATCCGTTAACCATTCGAAACTCACCCGAGGCCCCCGTGACCTTAACCAAATACATCAACAAATCCTAAAACATCATACGAACTTAGTCAAGACTTCAAATCATATCAAACAACGCTAAAAACATGAATCATACACCAATTTAAGCCTAATGAAACCAAGAAAATTCCAACTTCTACATTCTATGTCGAAACCTATCAAATCAAGTCTGATTGACCTCAAATTTTGCACACAAGTCATAGATGATACAACGGACCTATGAAAATTTTCAGAACTGGATTCTGACCCCGATATCAAAAAGTCAACTCCCCGGTCAAACTTTCAAACTTAAATTTATATTTTAGCCATTATGCCTAATTTAACTACAGACTTCCAAATAACTTTTCGGACATGCTCCTAAGTCCAAAATTACCATACGGAGCTATTGGAATCATCAAAATTCTATTCCGGAGTCGTTTACACATAAATCAACATCGGGATGACTATTTCAACTTAAGCTTTAAACCTTGGAACTAAATATCCCAATTCATTCCAAAACATCATCGGACCCGAATCAATTACCCCGACAAGTCATATAACAACTGTAAAGCACAAATTGAGCAGTAAATGGGGGAACATGGTTGTAATACTCAAAACGACTGGCCGAGTCGTTACATTCCCCCCTCTTAAACAAACGTTCGTCCTCAAACGAGTTTAGAATTATACCTGAAGTCTCAAATATGTGTGGATATTTGCTCTGCATCTCTTGCTCAGTCTCCCAAGTAGCTTCTCCGACTGGCTGGCCTCCCTACTGCAATTTCACTGAAGCTATGTTCTTTGATCTCAACTTTCGAACCTACCGGTCCAAAATGGCCACCGGCTCCACATCATAAGTCAAATTACCATCTAACTTCACTGTACTAAAATCCAAAATATGAGACGGGTCTCCGACATATTTCCGGAGCATAGATACACGAAACACTGGGTGAACACCCAATAGACTAGGCGGCAAAGCAAGTTCATAAGCCACATCTCCAATCTTGTTAAGTATTTCAAAAGGTCCAATATACCTAGGACTCAACTTTCCCTACTTCCCGATTCTCATAACACCCTTCATAGGCGAATCTCGGAATAGTACGTTCTCTCTTACAATGTAAGCAATATCACGAACCTTCCGATCGGCATAACTCTTCTGTCTAGACTGCGCCGTGGGAAGTCTTTCCTGAATCAATTTAACTTTTTCCAAAGCATCCTGAACCAAATCAGTACCCAATAGCCTAGATTCACCTGGCTCAAACCAATCCACCAGAGACCGACACTGTCTCCCATATAAAGCCTCATACAGAGCCATCTGAATGCTCGATTGGTAGTTGTTGTTATAGGCAAACTCTGCCAGTGGAAGAAACGTATCCCAAGAACCCCCAAAATCTATAACACAAGCGCGTAGCATATCTTCCAATATATGAATAGTGCGCTCGGACTGTCCGTCCGTCTGAGGGTGAAATGTTGTACTTAACTGTACCTGTGTGCCTAACTATCGATGTACTGCTCTCCAAAACTGTGATGTAAATTGCGTGCCCCGATCTGAAATGATGGACACTGGCAGAAGGCGGACAATCTCATGGATATAAATCTCAGCCAACTGCTCCGAAGAATAAGTAGTACCGACTGGAATAAAATGCGCGGATTTGATCAACCGATCTACAATCATCCAAACCATATCAAACTTCCTCAAGGTCCGTGGGAGTCCAACTACGAAGTCTATGGTAATACGCTCCCATTTCCATTTCAGAGTTTCAAGTCTTTGAAGCAATCCGCCCGGTATCTGATGTTCGTACTTCACCTGCTAACAATTTAAACACCGAGCTACAAACCCCACTATATCATTCTTCATTTTTCTCCACCAATAGTGCTGTCTCAAGTCCTGATACATCTTTATGGTACCCGTATGAATTTGAATACCATAAACTGTGGGTTTCTTCAAGAATCAATTCATGCAGTCTATCTAAATTTGGCACACAAATCTGACCCTGCATCCTCAACATCCCATCATCCCCAATAGTAACATCTCTGGCATCACCATGCTGAACCGTGTCCTTAAGGACAAGCAAATGGGGATCATCATACTAACGCTCTCTGATGCGATCATATAAGGAAGACCGAGAGACCACACAAGCTAGAACCCGACTGGGCTCCGAAATATCTAACCTCACGAACTGATTAGCCAAGGTCTGAACATCAACTGCAAAAGGCGTTTGATGAAGAGGAATGAATGCAAGGCTACCCATACTCACCGCCTTTCTACTCAAGGCATAGGCCACTACATTGGCCTTCCCGGGATGATACAGAATAGTGATATCATAGTCCTTTAGCAGCTCTAACCATATCAGCTGCCTTAAATTTAGATCCTTCTGTTTGAATAAGTGTTGAAGACTCCGGTGATCTGTAAATACCTTATAAGACACACCATAGAGATAGTGCCTCCAAGTCTTCAATGCATGAACAATGGGTGCCAATTCTAAATCATGGACAGGGTAGTTCTTTTCATGTGGCTTCAATTTTCGTAAAGCATAAGCAATCACTCTACCCTTCTGCATTAAGACACACCCAATACCAATCCGAGAAGCATCATAATACACTGTATAAGAGCCTGAAGCTGAAGGCAAAACTAGAACTGGAGCTGTGGTCAATGCAGTCTTGAGCTTATGAAAGCTCTCTTTACACTCATACGAGTACCTGAATGGAGCACCTTTTTTGGGTCAACTTAGTCAAAGACTATGCAATAGATGAAAAACCCTCCACAAAGCGACGATAATAACCAGCCAAGCCGAGAAAACTCCTAATCTCAGTAGTTAAAGATGGCCTGGGCCAACTCTGAACTGCCTCTATCTTCTTCGGATCCGCCTTTATTCCTTCACTGGACACTATGTGTCCCAAGAATGCCATCGAACTAAGCCAGAACTCACACTTAGAGAATTTGGCATAAAGTCTCTCCTCTCTCAACCTCTGTAATACAATACCCAAGTGTTGTGCATGCTCCTCCTGGCTATGTGAGTACACCAGGAAATCATCAATAAATACTACGACAAATGAATCAAGATATGGCTGGAATACACTATTCATCAAGTGCATAAATGTTGCTGGGGTGTTGGTCAGCCCAAAAGACATCATAAAAAATTCATAGTGACCATAGCGGGTCCTGAATGCAGTCTTTAGAATATCCGAGTTCCGAATTTTTAACTGGTGATACCCAAATCTCAAATCAATTTTGGAGAATACCCTCGCTCCCTGAAGGGGGTCAAATAAATCATCAATGCGCGACAAAGGATACTTGTTCTTGATTGTAACTTTGTTCAACTGCCTGTAGTCGATGCACATCTGCATAGTACCATCTTTCTTTTTCACAAATAGGATTGGTGCACCCCAAGGCGACACATTAGGCCTAATAAACCCCTTATCAAGAAGTTCCTGAAGTTGCTCTTTCAATTTTTTCAATTCAGCTAGTGCCATACGATACAGAGGAATAGAAATGGGCTAAGTGTCCGACACCAAGTCAATACCGAAATCAATATCCCTGTCGGGTGGCATACCTAGCAGGTCGGCAAGAAATACATCCGAAAAGTCTCGCACTACCGATACAGAATCAATAGTAGGAGTGTCTGCATCAACATCTCTCACAAAGGCCAAATATGACAAACACCCCTTCCCAACCATACGTTGAGCCTCCAAGTAAGAAATTACTCTGCTGGGAACATAATCTGGAGAACCTCTCCACTCAACCTTCGGCAATCCCGGTATCGCCAACATCATGGTTTTTGCGTGACAATCCAGAATAGCATGACATGGAGACAACCAATCCATACCCAATATTACATCAAAATCAACTATACTAAGAAATAAGATATCAACTCTAGTCTCCAATCCCCCAATAATTACAACACACGATCGATACGCATAGTCCACAATAATATTATCGCCCACCGGCATAGATACACGAATAGGTGAAACTAAGGACTCACGGGGCATATTCATATAATGAGTAAAGTACGATGATACATACGAATAAGTAGAACCAAGGTCAAATAATATAAAAGCTTCCCCGTGGCACACTGAGACAATACCTGTGATCAATGCATCTGAAGCAATGGCATCTGGCCTAGCAGGGAAAGCATAGAATCGGGCCTGACCGCTACCTGTTCGGCCTCCCCCTCTTAGGAGACCCCTAGCTGACTGAGCCCCACCCCGAGCTTGCTGGGCGAGTGGTGGAGCAGCTGGTACATGAGTCGTAGACTGACTCCTCTACTGAACTGGACCTCGCGAAAATCGGGGACAATATTTCCTCACATGACCTAGCTCTCCACACTCATAGCAATCCCTCTTGAAAAATGGTGGCAAGTTCTGAGGCGGACCTCGAGAACCAGAATAACTACTAGAAGAACCTGGCACAGATGAACCCTGAACTGATGGTGTACAAAATTAACTCTGCGCTGGAAGTGCACTAAGAGAAGACTGACTCTGTCGAGCACTGTATGGACCATGGCTAGTTAATGCGCCATGATGAGCCAAACAAGCCATTTGAGCGGGCCTATAAGGACGACCCCTGCTGTGATAGGGCTGCCCCCAGAAGTAACACCGCTGGAATTACCCGGACCACGAGGCCTCTTAGCCTCCCTCTCCTAGCGCTCCTAAGTACGGACTATCTCTAGCCATCGAGCACTGTCAACCACCTCGTCGAATCTAGCACCTGCTACATTCCCTAGAGTCTTAACAAAATAGAACTGTTGGTTGAGGCCATTAATGAACCTCTTGATCTTTTCCCTCTTAGTGGGAACCCAACAAAACTGCATGACGAGCCAACTCTGAAAACTGCATCTCATACTGAGTCATAGACAAGTCCTCCTGATGTAAATATTTGAATTGTCTTCGCAGTTCCTCTCTGCGGGTCTGTGGCATAAGTCTCCAAATATAATACGGAGAACTCATGCCATGAAAGTGGTGCTGCATCAACTGGTCTGCTCCTCTCAAAAGTCTCCCACTATCTGAAGGCAGCCCCAAAAAACTAAAAAGTAGTGAACGAGACCCTACTGGTCTCCAGAATACCCGTTGTCCGAAGCATCCGCTGACATTTATCCAGAAAACCCTGAGCATCTTCTGACTCAGCACCGCTAAATGATGGAGGTCCTCCCAAATCTCTCAAGTCTCCTCTGCTCATCATTAGCCATTGGGGACTGGGCAGCTGCAACTGGCTGGGATAGTAGTGCCCCCTGTATCTGGAGTCCCTGCACTACCTGATATGGAGTACGGGCAACAGGGATATGAGTACCTCCCCCGGCCTGAGAAGTGGCAGGTGCGGTCTGAGCCGAAACCACCTGAGCAAGGCCAGTGCAAAATGTCAATATCTATGCTAGAGCCTCCTAAAGACCTGGAATCACAATAGGCACAACTGGTCCTGTTGGCTCAGCTATATCTGGAATCTCCTCCTGAGCTGGAGCAACTGGTGGTGCTAAGGGTACTTCTCCAACTGTGGTACGAGCTACACCTTGACCTCTACCTCGGCCCCGGCCTCTATCACGACCCTAACCTCTCGTGACCCTAAATGGTGGCACTGGTGGCTAACCGTCCGACCTGGTAGTACGTGTCCTCACCATCTGTGAGAGAATGGAATAACAACAATTTAGTTTTCGGAATCAACAAATTCGTACGACAGAGTACAAGAAAGTAAAATTTTCCTAAGGGTTCGGCAGCCTCTCGAAGATACGTACAGACGTCTTCGTACCGATCCGCAAGACTCTATTAAACCTGCTCATGACTCGTGAGACCTATGTAACCTAGGTTCTGATACCAACTTGTCACGACCCAAAATCTACATATCGTGATGACGCCTATCTCAATACTAGGCAGCCGACAACCTCAATAAAACCCAATATCTTTTAAGCTTGAAAACATAATATTTGAATTCAATAGAAAACCTCACAATTACATACACTAAACACCCCCAAAACCCGGTGTCACTGAGTACATGAGCATCTAAATGATAACAAAGTCTGAATGATAAAAACACTATCTAAAAAAATATAGAACAGTACAATAATTGAAAGGAAGAGAGTCAAGGTCAGCGGACACCAAGTAGCTACCTTGATGGTCTCCAACTCATAACACTCTGAGATCTAACAGTCGCCGTATCTGGAAGCACCTGGATCTGCACACGAGGTGCAGAGTGTAGTATGAGTACAACCAACTCAATAAGTAACAAGACTAACCTTTGGGCTGAAAGTAGTGACGAGCTCAACAGTCACAGTCCGGTATAGCAATAACGGTACAGAAATGTAGGCATGCTTTCAATTTCAACAGTTAAACTTAGTACAAGTAAAATAGAACAATTCTGAATAATATGAGGAATATGACATCTTAGTGGAAAAATCTTGTGTACTCACGATCACAAATTACTCGGTCACTCAGTACTGTATATGGCCAATCCAGCCCGAGGAAGATCTATCCAATGTATATATATACATCAACTGACAGTCAGTCACTCAGTACCGTATGAGGCCAATCCACCCCAGCGGTAATTTATACCCAAATTATAATGATTCGGACAAAATCCATGTCCAGAGAATTCATCACAAAATATAAATAAGTAAGGCAAGTCCATGCCCTGGGAAGTCCACCCCGAATATAAATCATCTACGCTCACTGTGGGGGTGCACACTACGGAGGGGCTCCTCCGGCCCAAGCGTCATATAAAGCCGATATGGCCTGTTGCAGGCGGGCAGCCCCAATCCGTATAATGATAAAGCCTATAAGGCCTGCTGAAGGCGGGCAGTCTCGTTCCATAATAATAATAATATATATATATATATATATATATATATATATATATATATATATATATATATATATATAGCCAATATGGCCTGCTGTAGGCGGGCAGCCCCGATCCCATAAATATCCTCACAATGGATGAACATGACTGAGTTTGAAATATATATTTTAAAACAATTAAATTCAACAACAACACAACCAATTTCCTAACATGTGGAGAATATGCAAATAATAACATGATTCTTTAATTTTACAACTTCACAGAATTTATTCAAGTCACAATTTCTATGGTGCACGTCCACACGCTCTTCACCTATCGTGTGCGTCACCTCCAAACAATTTATATAACACCAAATTCGGGGATTCATTCCCTCAGAACCAAGTTTAGAAGTGTTATTTACCTCAAACCGTATAATTCTTTATTCCGCTATGCCTTTGCCTCGCGAATTGGCCTCTGAACGCCTCGAATCTAGTCAAAATTAATTCGGTTCAATCAATACAAATTATTAGAATTAATTCCATATGAAAATACCAATTTTCCAACAAAATCCAAAATTTAACTCAAAATCGCCCGTGGGGCGTCTCAGAACCCGACAAAAGTTATAAAATATGAACGCCCATTCAACCACGAGTCCAACCATACAAAATTTATCAATTTTCGACATCAACTCGACCTCCAAATCTTAAATTCTTATTTTGAAATCCCTAGGTCCAAATTCCCGATTTACACCTCAAAAACACGTAATCTAGTCGGATTATTCGATGATAATTCAATATTATGGAGTAGAAATGATCACTAGTGACTTACGTCAAGTTTTTCCGTGAATTCCCTCTGAAAATCTCCCCAACACCGTGCTTGAATGCCCAAAAATGGAAAAACTTGGAACCCGTTTGAAATATATACTGCTAGGGGTTTCGCATTTGCGGTATTTTAACCGCTTCTGCGGACACGCTTTTGCGAAGAAGTTGTCCGCTTCTGTGATGAGTCCAAACTCCCCACATTTCCGCTTCTGCGGTCAATCAGCCGCATCTGCGACCTCGCAGGTGGGGAAAATATCTTCCCACCTGCGCAACCTGCCCTGCCCTTCACTCCTGGCCGCTTCTGCGATGGTCCTTGCACACCTGCAATCAAAGCTTCGCAGGTGCGGTTACACCAGAAGCAAAATTTCCAAATTTTCCTAAGTCCAATATTTCGATCCGTTAACCATCTGAAACTCACCCGAGGCCCCCGGGACCTCAACCAAATACATCAACAAGTCCTAAAACATCATACGAACTTAGTGAAGCCTTCAAATCACATCAAACAATGCTAAAAACACGAATCATACACCAATTCAAGCCTAATGAAACCAAGAAAATTTCTACTTCTACATTCGATGTCGAAACCTATCAAATCAAGTCTGATTGAACTCAAATTTTGCACACAAGTCATAAATTACATAACGGACCTATGAAAATTTTCAGAACTGGATTTCGACCCCGATATCAAAAAGTCAACTCCCGGGTCAAACTTCCAAACTTAAATTTCTATTTTAGTTATTTCAACCCGAATTTAACTATGAACTTCCAAATAACTTTCCGGACATGCTCCTAAGTCCAAAATCACTATACATATCTATTGGAATCATCAAAATTCTATTCCGGGATCATTTACACACAAATCAACATCCAAATGACTATTTCAACTTAAGCTTTAAACCTTGGAACTAAGTATTTCGATTCATTCCAAAACCTCACCGGACCCGAACCAATTACCTCGGCAAGTCATATAACAACTTTAAAGCACAAATTGAGCAGTAAATTGGGGAACATGGCTATATTACTCAAAACGATCAGTCGGGTCGTTACAGTTACTAATCCTTTAGCAAAGATCAGAACACTCGTTAGTGTGCAACCCCATAAGTTCAATACTTAGCCGATAGTAAATTAATCATATTAATATACTAATCAAGGGTGGCATCTAGCAACATTCCTTAACAACCGAATAGAATAAAGTATATAATTTACTCTCAAGAACTAGTAGAAGAATAATGTAGTAATTCCTTCTGTCCTTATAGCTCTGGGTCACCCTAGGATATGGCTCAACTGTCAAATCCTAATAGGTGATCAACTATGTGTTCATGTCAAATATAATTGACCATTGAATGACCTAAGAAACTCGTTTCTTAATTCATTCAATTGCCTAGGCTAAGTTCTTAGTTTGGTCGTTTACAATTCATGACAACATGGAGCTTAAACTAATTACCAATAGTTGACAGATTTCATCTTGATCAATCACTAACTCTACAAGCATTTAATCATACCCAATATCCTTTCAACTATCGCCCTCGGGCCATAGGTGTCTAGTATCAAAGTACAATAATTAACTTGTCAATTACTATGATGATCTCGGGTCAAAGGAAACTCTTACATTACATTCTCCACAGAGAATATCCTATTGACAGTTTATGGTAATTCTAACCATTAGGAATTATTCAATGAGTCGGTTCAATGATCATATATTTACATACATCATCTATCTATGTGATTTAGTTAATGAGATCAACTCATCTTTATCCAATAAAGACAATCACATAAATATTGATCTAACTGGATTACTAATATCCAAATTAATAATCCTACGATCAGAAACAAATTTAGATTAAATTATAAGAAATTTTACTCTCATTATCATGATTTCCATCACGATGACAAGTTTTAAAATTTAATCAAGGACCTTATCAAGTTAATCAAACAATTAATAATAACTATGATAAAAGAACATCAAATGCGATATATTTTTATATCAAACAACGTTCACAAAAATATGTTCAACTCATCATATATGAGATTGGATCTAGGGTATATATACTATATCCCTAACAATCTTCCACTTGCACTAGAGTCAATCGCTCTTGTACTTCATTTCCAATTTTCACTTGTGCTTGTCAAACTCATTTGTGCTAAGAGCTTTAGTGAATGAGTCTGCAACATTTTTCTTTTCATCAACCTTTTGAATCTCGACATCTCCACGTTTAGTGATCTCTCTTATAAAGTGATACCTTCATAAAATGTGTTTGGATTTTTGGTGTGATCTTGGTTCTTTTGCTTGAGCAATGGCTCCAATGCTGTTACATAACAATGGAACTGCACCTTCTATTGAAGGAATCACACCAAGTTCAATTAAGAACTTTTTCATCCATACATCTTCCTTAGCAGCTTCACTAGCTACTATATATTTTGCTTTAGTTACTGAATCGGCTACTATAGATTATTTGGAAATTTTCCAAATCACTGCACCACCATTTAAGGTGAATACATAACCAGAAATAGATTTGCTATCATCTCTATTTGAAGAAAAACTTGCGTCAGTATAACCTTCAAGTTTCAACTCAGAATCTCAATAAATGAGGAATTGGTCTTTAGTCCTTCTTAAGTACTTAAGAATGGTCTTCACCACCTTCCAATGTTCCTCACCAAGATTTGGCTAATATCGGCTAGTCACTCTTAGTGCATAAGCCACATTAGGACGTGTACATGTCATGGTATACATGATAGCTCCCACTGCACTAGCATATGGGATCAAACTCATGGGTTCTCTCTCTTCAAGTGTTTTAGGACAATCCTATCTACTGAGAATAATTCTATTGCCTATTGGTAGATAGCCTCTTTTGGAATTATCCATGTTATACCTCTTTAAGATGGTATCAATGTACAAAGACTAAGAAAGTCCAAGCATGTAACGACCCGACCGGTCATTTTGAGATCTAGTGCATCGTTCGACATTTTGAGTCCTTGAGTAGCTTTACTTCAAGTATTATAACTTGTACGTGTGGTCAGAATTGAGTTCAGGATTGATTTGGAAAATTCTTTTTAATTTCGGAAGCTTTAAGTTGGAAGAATTGACTAAGGTTTGACTTTTGGATAAAACAACCTCAGAACCGGGATCTAAGGTTCTAATAGGTTCATATGATGATTTCGGACTTGAGCGTATGTTTGGGTTGAGTATCGGATCACCCGGAAGCATTTCAGCGTTTATTATGGAAAGTTGACATTTTGAAAGTTTAAGAATTTTCTAAGTTTGGTTTGGAGTGGGCTTTGGTATTATAGATTTCCTTTTGGGATTCTGAGCCTTGGAATAGGTTCGTATCATAATTTGTGACCTGTGCGCAAAGTTTGGCATCATTCGGGAATGTTTTGATATGAATCGGGTGCGTTCGTCAAAGTTTAAATGTTTGGAAGTTTAAAGAAGGGTTTTGATCGTCGATCCGTAGTTTTGATGTTGTTTGGCATGATTTGAGGCCTCGACTAAGTTCGTAATGTATTTTGTGATGAGTTGGTATAATTGGTTAAGGTCCCGAGGACCTCGGATGGACTCCGTATGGTTAACGGATCGATTTTTGGACTAAGGGAATGTTGGGATTTTCTTGTTGCTGGTGCTATCGCTTCTGCGGAAGTCGGGTCGCAGAAGCGAGGATCATGCCGCAGAAGCGACTGGGAGTGAACTGGCTGAGGTCGCATGTGCGATGAAATTCCCGCACCTGCGTGATCGCAAATGCGACCGTTAGAGCGCAGGTGCGGACCTTGCAGGGGGAGGCTGGGACCACAGATGCGTTCGAATTTCGCAGAAGCGGAACTGCACCTGCAAATGAAACATCGCAGAAGTGAAGGCGTAGAAGCGCTAGAGGGGCCATAGATGCCGAGGTTGAGGGACCTGAAGGGAACCGCAGAAGCGGACTTTGTGCTGCAGAAGCGGACTTTATTCCGCAAAAGCGGCTAATGTTCCGCAGATGCGAAAATGTTGTTGGGTAGAGGGCTTGGTTTTATACGGGATTTAGGCCCACTTTCTTTCATTTTCACTTGGATGGGGCGATTTTTGGAGAGCTTCAAGGGGATATTTTCATCATCAATTGCAAGGTAAGCTATTCCCACCTATTGTGAGCTAAATACTTGGATTATGTACGGATTTTTACATGGGAATTAGTAGAAATTTGGGATTTTGGTAGAAAACGTAGAAATTGGTATTTTTGGATTTTGACCCTGAAATTGGACATGGAATTTGGAATAATTTATATATTTTAGTTCGTGGTGTTATGGGTAAGTTTTATCTTCGAAAACTTTCGGAATCCGGGCACGTGAATCTTAGGGTTGTCTTTGTTAGCTTTTCGAGCGGAGTTGCGGATTGTTATTAATTGACTAATTATGGGTAATAGAGTATATATTTATGGATTTGCACATTTATTTGACTAGTTTTGAAGAGACGGGCATCGGGTTGAGGTGTTTGATTGGCATGGGAGCCGGTTACGAAACTTCAGAGCGAGGTAAGTCTCCTGTCTAACCTTGTAAGGGAAAAATTACCCCTAGGTGATATTTATTGTTATGTGCAACTAGTTGTGGGTTCTACGTACGTACGAGGTGACGAGAGTCCGTATGTAGCTAAATCATGTTTATGTCCGGCTAGACTTAGGACTTTATCATGTAATAAATGAATTTTTTGAACTCGTTCTGCCGGCTTAATTTATTAAAGTTATAACTGAATTTGGTTTAGCAATAAATATATGTATAATAGTCCGAGCCTTAACACTTTGAGTTGTGGGCGAGATATTTGGGAAACAGTAAAGATTATATTCATTTTGTGCTCATGTACTGTATTGTAAACACGTGTCTCGTAATTCTGTAACTTCCTTCCTTTCTTGTGGAGCGGGCCGAACTCCTTGGCAGTAATAGATGCATCTATGGTTCGTGCCGCTCGACCCTCGGCAGTGTACACATTGATCTGGATCGGGCCAAATGACCTCGGCAGAATCGTGCGTTATATCACTAGTAGTCCGAATATTCATGAGACAAACCTTACACCAATGCCCGACATCTTATGGTATTCCTTACTTATTTGATATTGACACTGGCACTTTTCTGAGCTACTAAGGTAGAATACAGGATCACGAAATTTATACTTTAAAAGAAATATTTGGAAGACTATGAAATTTACAGAATTGCCCTACTATTGTTGTGCACTTTATATCTGTTATGAATTATTATATTATTTTATTAGACCTCTAGTAAGTGTCGATGTCGACCCCTCGTTACTACTTCTCCGGTGTTAGGCTAGATACTTACTGGATACGCGTTGATTTACATACTCATGTTGCACTTCTGTACTAAATGTGTAGGATCTGACAGGTTCATTTGGTGATCATCTTGGCGGGTAGGCGCATCTGTTGAGGGGACTTTATGTGAGCTGCAATTCAGGCTATGCATCGTTTTCCACCGAGTCTCTATCATACTATTTATTTTATCCTGTCTTATTTACATTCTAGACAGATGTATTATTATTGTTCTCCTTAGAAAATGCTCATGTACTTATGACACCAGGTTTTAGGAGTTTCCTATGGGTTGTTCGTTATTGTATTTCGCGTAAATATTATCATTTACCTTGTAAGTTCTATTTCATACTATTTAATTAAGGAAAAATTATGATTTTGAAATACTAAAATGAGAAATTAAATTGGTAAATCAACGTTGGCTTGCCTGACGGCGGCGTTAGGCGCCATCACGGCTTATAGTGATTTTGGGTCGTGACTGCTTGGTATAAGAGCATTAGGTTCACTTGGGTCTCACGAGTCATGAGAAAATCTAGTAGAGTCTTGCGGATGGGTACGAGGACATCTATACTTATCTTCGAGAGGCTACAGGGCTAGTAGGAGTACTTCCTTTCTTGATTCCTAATCGTGCGGTTTGATTCCCTTGAGACTTATGCCTTTATTTCCTTCCTACTCAATCTTATGTGACGTGAAGCACTTGTTATCAATCGGGCGTCGAGTAGTTGTGGTGGTACTATAGACGTGGTGCAGGATGTTTTCCTTACATGTTCGGGCAGGCTATTATCGTCGCCTTGTGAAAGGATGTTCTTTTGTTCCAACTTAGTATCTGTATTTCCTATGGTTTTGAGAATGTGCACGGATTGCTATGATGTCTATACGTTGTTATTGCACAGTGTTGGTGTAATGGTAGGGTGCTTGTCTATGTGTCGAGACAGTGAATGACTTGAAAAGAGGATTTTACGGTGCATGATTTAGAAGTTCGGCATTCAATTCCAGCAAAGAAAAGGCAATCGGACTATGGATGTCCAGGTTTGGTTGATGGTATCGTCGTCCTTGTTAGAATGCATTAAGGTTCGCCGGTGTTATGATCTTCTTCGATTTTCCTTCGGGGCAGAGTGTGGTAGAATAATGCCTAAGAAGCAGTTGTCAGAGATAGCGGTGTGTAGCGGTTCCGAATCGAATTGGTAGTTCTAATGTTGATGGCTCAAGAAATATGATCTTCTAGGAGGTTTAGAGTTGGTAGCAATTCATTAGTTCAGGTGCTACAGGTATGGATTGATTTGCAGTGAGGTATGAGGAAGGCATGGCGGGAGGTGTCTCGCGGTGGTTGAATTACTAGCATGTCAAGTATGAAAAGCAGAGGTTGAGAAGTTACTTAAAGAAGATGGTTTAACCAAATTGAGAGTGGAAGATTAGCATATGGATTCTGTGGCAGGATAGCCATGTGCCTTGAGAAAGTTTAGAGCGGTTTGGAAATCGTGATGGAAGGTAACTTAGTCTACGGATTTTATTTGGGATGGTGACTACTGTATCGAGGAAGATTGGATATGGCAGAAAGGAGTTGCTTGAAATCAAGAGGGGTGTGAAAACTTTATTATCGTCGGGAAGCAACATGACTTAGAGTTTGGAATGCATTGTCGCACTTTTAGTTGATGTCAATGAGGAGTGAATGGACTTGTACAGCTAATGGACGAGCACGAGCTCAGGAGGGTTTACTGATTTTCTTGGTAGTTGTAACCAGTGCAGCGCCATTGGGAGATGTCGGCATGGAATTCCACATGTGGGTTATCTCCTATGAGCAAGTTAGCGGTTGCATGATATTGATAAAGCTTCTGCGAAGAATACTACTTGCTACCTGGTGAGAGGTCGAATATGCGATTATGGCTGATAATTCGGAATATTCATGAAAGGTTTAAAAAGAGGCTACAAGAAATTTGGCGGGTTAACGGTACGATATCATGGTAATTGAGAAGGAGGAATCGTTGTGGGCTCTACATTATGTGATGGCAGCTTAAAGCTAAGTGGGGAGCCCCACCGTTTACGATTGGATCCCATGATTGTCTGCTTGTGCGGTTTCTGGTTATCAATGCGTTGGTGGATTATTTATGACTAAGAAAAAAAATATCAGGAGTAATTCGAACAAGAAACTTGATGAATGTGTGATATGCTTCGCCTTATCAATTCAGGTGTAGGTTTTGGGAAGACTCAAAGTTTATGCTTCTTGGGGGTGGAATGTACAAGGAAAATAATTCCTCTGGTTGCTTCTTTGGGAGTGTTCACGTGCTGACAACACACTGGAGATTGGCTTATATTCGGGACCAAGTCAGAGTGTGTGAATCTCAACAACGGTCCTAGTGGGTTCAAGAATTAAAGTGTAGTGCCTAAGAATTTTGGGTCCGTTGTGTGGTTAAGGATCGAGTTTTCACAATGGATTACGAATGAGACTCGGTATGTTCTATGTTATCTTCGAGTTTGCAGTGCATTATTGGAGGAAAGGAAGAAATATCCTCGGATTTGCGGAAGATCTTGCAGAATAGGTGTACCAGTTGGAGATGCTATTGTGCGCTTGAGAAGGGTATGAGATGATTCATGGGTATTGAGACAATGTGGTCTCGCGATTTGGGCCACTCGGGATGAGTGCGGATCGTATTAGTTATGTTGTGAATGGAGATATTATTATTTCTAAGTCAAGTCAAGAGTAAATTGAAGGAAGTGGGGTCGGTTGGTAATGGTTTGAATCAGCGTGATTGTGGCAATGATCAGTTCCATTGGTGTGTGAAGTTATACATGTGGTTGGTGGTTGTACATGCAGGCTTGACATCCACCACAACTTGATTGATTTGGGAAGTATTCGATTTAAATGGCCTTGTAGTGTAAATAGATTCCAGAGGAGTCATGGCGGTTTAGATCACAACTTGAGGTTTGTATTTTTTGCAGTTTAGGAATTCAGTTGCGTATTGCATTGGCTCTACTGAAATGAGCTAAGTGAAAGGTTTCTAGCCAATGAAGTGTTTATTCTACTGGTAGTTCAGGGGTTATGATGAATTCGTGTATTCTCACGAAGCGGCATGATAGGTGTAGTGAGCGGCATGGGAATTTGAAGGTGGAGGATCAAGGTTGCGGTTCGGTGTGGCAGGAATGTCACGAGCTCGGATGAGCAGGGGAGAATTCAGATGTTTAGAGTGAGCTCGCGTTATCTTAGTGTCGCCTGAGAATGGTGTTCTGTGAATGGAGCATTGTGTATTGATTTGCGGGTTCTTGAATTGCTTTACAGATTAGTCCGGTTAGTGGTATGGATGTGCAAACTTTGCTACCTGGTGCAGAAGGTTGTGGGAATGTACCCCACGGGGAAATTTGTATAAGTATGACATGTTAGTCACTTGATGGTTAAGGATTGAGACCAAGTATGGAGATTCTGGTACTATCGCTAATGTGAGAGTTTATGCCTAAAAGGCACTTTATTCCATTGGTTGTGGACTGTGGGAGTTTGTTCCGGATCGGACGACTGCTCGTGTATGTCATGAATAGGGCTATTGTGGATCCTTGAAAGGTTGTTGGCCCAGTATGGGATGATCGGAATCGGCTTGAGGTTCGTTAGTGGGTCTAATATGAATGCATGCTCTACATCAGGTTGGGTGTGTTCGTTCGTCATAGCATTACTTACGGAGGAATCGTCGGGCATTGGATGTTATTCCCGTCGTCAGCTATTCTATGTTAATCTCTATTGTGCCATGTGGGTTGTGAGACAGCTTGATTATTCGCACATGTGTTGAGTTTCCGTGTAGCTTGTGGTGTTCTTTGTGCAGGATGGCTCTTGAGATGGAGGTCCTTTATTGCACCTTTGTCATGCTTGGGTTTCGTAGCGTATGGCGCTATCCGTCTCCCCAGGATTAGTATTATGCACTTGGCATGCTTGTGGTTGACATTCGGGCATTTCGTAAGTATAAGCACCACGGCTTGATGTGTGTTTGCTTCTTGATTGTTATATTCGGATCGGGTGGCACATCGCCACGGGTATATTTTTTGGATCGGGTGGCATGCCGCCACAAGCATGTTATGTGGATCGGGTTGCATGCTGCAATATTGTCATGTTTGGATCGGGATGCACGCCGCAACAGTGTCACGGTTGATCGGGTTGCACGCTGCAATAGCGAGATGTTGAGCATAGTTCCTTACACTCATTTTGCGTGTCTTGTTTTTCATCCTTGAAGTAGGTTCATAGCATCTATTCGACCGTTTTATTCTTTACGTAGGCTGGGTAGTCCTTTTTCAAAAGTTTGTTCTTCCTTATATATCACATTCAAGTTTGTAGCTTGTTGGCGCATGGTGGGCGTCATATAAAATTTTTGGCAGTGTCTGAGATGGCTTACTGCCTGAGCAGCTTGTACTGGGTGAGACGGGGTTATTGGACCTGGGATCAGTTCAATTAGATTTATATAAGGTATATTAAATAGAAAATATCGTTATTTAGTCAGAATGAGGTAATGGTCCTGCCAGGAGGAGAGACTCTGTGATTTGTTGATTCGGTATGCTGTTATTAGTTTCTACACATCTCTGCAGTCGTGGCGGTATTTCGAAGGTTGGAACATGACTTATATGCGTCATGAGATATATTGAGGGCATCAGATTCGTGAAATTCTAGCTAGTGTGGTCAGAGGATATTATTATGGGCAACCGACTTATGAGGTGCAGAGTATGATTTGAACATAGGTGCATGATCGTGTTTTGGTACAGCGTGTGTTGATTGATACGGTGTTCGTGAGTTAGAATCAGGTCTTGTAAAGAAATTTGGAAGTTGGAATTTGGTTCTAAAGCTTGATAGCTAAGGTTATAGGGAGGATCTTCAGTCTGGCTCGAGCTAATGTGCTCCACTAGGTTGTGGTGGCACGGGCAGGTGCCCAAGGTGTTAAACAATGATTTTGGACAACTCCTCATCAGTTCTTAACACGTTCGAGGACGAACATATGTTTAAGTGGGGGAGAATGTAACGACCCGAACGGTCATTTTGAGCTCTAGCGCGTCGTTCGGCGGTTTGAGGCCTTGAGTAGCTTGACTTCAGGTATTATGACTTGTACGTATGGTCGGAATTGAGTTCAGGATTGATTTGGAAAGAAAATTTTAAAGGTTTGACTTTTGGGTAAAACAACCTTTGAACTGGGATCTGAAGATTCCAATAGGTTCGTATGATGATTTCGGACTTGGGCGTATGTTCGGGTTGAGTATCGGATCACCCGGGAGCATTTCGGCGTTTATTTTGGAAAGTTAACATTTTGAAAGTTTAAGAATTTCCTAAGTTTGGTTTGGAGTAAGATTTGGTGTTATCGATATCTGTTTGGGATTCTGAGCCTTGGAATAGGTTCGTATCATGATTTGTGACCTGTGCGCAAAGTTTGGTGTCATTCTGTAATGTTTTGATATTAATCGGACGCGTTCCTCGAAGTTTAAAGGTTTGGAAGTTTAAAGAAGGATTTTGATCGTCGATCCGTAATTTTGATGTTGTTTTGCATGATTTGAGGCATCGGCTATGTTCATAATGTGTTTTGGGACGCGTTGGTATAACTGGTTAAGGTCCCAAGGGCCTTGGGTGGATTCCGAATGGTTAACGGATAGAATTTCGGACTAAGGGAATGCTGGGATTTTCTAGTTACTGGTGTGATCGCTTCTGCGGAAGCTGGGTCGCAGAAGCGACATCGCAGAAGCAAGGATCGCGTCGTAGAAGCAGCTGAGAGTGAACTGGCTGAGGTTGCAAGTGCAAAGAAATTCCCACTCCTGCGTGATCACAGATGCGACCATCGGAGTGCAGGTGCGGACTTTGCAGGGGGAGGCTGGGACCGCAGATGCGGTCAAATTTCACAGAAGCGGAACCGCACCTGCGGATGAAACATCGTAGAAGCGAAGGCGTAGAAGAGATAGAGGGGCCGTAGATGCGGAGGTTGAGGGACCTGAAGGGAACCGCAGAAGCGGACTTTGTGCCGCATAAGTATTCCGCAGATGCGAAAATGTCGCTTGGCAGAGGGCTTGGTTTTATACGGGATTTTGGCCCATTTTCTTTCATTTTCACTTAGATGGGGCGATTTTTGGAGAGCTTCAAGGGGATATTTTCATCATATATTGCAAGGTAAGCTATTCCCACCTATTGTGAGTTAAATACTTGGACTATGTACGGATATTTACATGGGAATTAGTAGAAAGTTGGGATTTTGGTAGAAAACGTAGAAATTGGTATTTTTAAATTTTGACCACGAAATTGGACATGGAATTTGGAATAAGTTATATATTTTAGTTCGTGGTGTTATGGGTAAGGTTTATCTTCGAAAACTTTCGGAATCCGGGCACGTGAGCCCGAGGGTTGTCTTTGTTGGTTTTTCGAGCGGAGTTGGGGATTGTTATTAATTGACTAATTATGGGTGATAGAGTATATATTTATGGATTTGCACATTTATTTGACTAGTTTTGAAGAGACGGGCATCGGGTTGAGGTGTTTGAGTGGCATGGGAGCCGGCTACGAAACTTCGGAGCGAGGTAAGTCTCCTGTCTAACCTTGTGAGGGGAAAACTACCCCTAGATGATATTTATTATTATGTGCAACTAGTTGTGGGTGCTACGTAAGCACGAGGTGGAGAGAGTCCGTACGTAGCTAAATCATGTTTATGTCTGACTAGACTTAGGACTTTATCATGTAATAAATAAATTTTTTGAACTCGTTCTGCTGGCTTAATTTATTAAAGTTATAACTGAATTTGGTTTAGCAATAAATATATGTATAATAGGCCGAGCCTTAACACTTTGAGTTGTGGGCGAGATATTTGAGAAATGGTAAAGATTATATTCGTTTTGTGCTCATGTACTGTATTGTAAACATGTGTCTCATAATTCTGTAACTTCCTTCCTTTCTTGTGGAGTGGGCCGAATGCCTCGGCAGTATAATAGATGCATCTATGGTTCATGCCGGTCGTCCCTCGGTAGTATACACATTATTCTGGATCGGGCCGAACGACCTCGACAGAATCATGCGTTATATCGCTAGTAGTCCGAATATTTACGAGACAAACCTTACACTGATGCCCGGCATCTTATGGTATTCCTTAATTATTTGATATTGAGACCTGTCATTTTTATGAGCTACTAAGGTAGAATACACGATCGAGAATTTATTCTTTAAAAGAAATATTTGGAAGTCTATGAAATTTACAGATTTACCCCACAATTGTAGTGTACTTTATATATCTGTTATGAATTATTATATTATTTTATTGGACCTCTAGTAAGTGTCGATGTCGACCCCTCGTCACTACTTCTCCTGGGTTGGGCTAGATACTTACTGGGCATGCATTGATTTACATACTCATGCTGCACTTTTGCACTAAATGTGCAGGATCTGACAGGTTCATTTGGTGATCATCTTGGCACGTAGGCACATCTGTTGAGGGGAATTTATATGAGCTACAATTCAGGCTGCACATCACAGTTCACCAAGTCTCCATCGTACTATTTATTTTATCATGTCTTATTTACATTCTAGACAGATGTTATATTATTATTGCTCTCCTTAGAAAATGCTCGTGTACTTGTGACACCGGGTTTTGAGAGTTTCCTACGGGTTGTTCGTTATTGTAGTTCGTGTAAATATAATCATTCACCATGTAAGTTCTATTTCATACTATTTAATTAAGGAGAAATTATGATTTCGAAAAACTAAAATGAGAAATTAAATTGGTAAATCAACGTTGGCTTGCCTGACGGCGGCGTTAGGCGCCATCACGACCTATAGTAGATTTTGGGCCGTGGCAAAGCAGCTTCCTCGATCTATCTTTATAAATCTTTATTCCCAATATATAAGCTTCTTCTCCCAAGTCTTTCATGGAGAACTGTTCAGATAGCCAAATCTTGGTACTCTGTAATGTTTGTATATCATTTCCTATGAGTAATATATTATCAACATACAATACTAAGAATATAATTGTGCTCCCACTAACCTTTTTGTACATACAAGGCTCTTCTTCGCATCTAACAAAACTTAACTTTTCAATGGTCTTGTTAAAGCAAATATTCCAACTTTGAGAAGCTTGCTTTAGTCCGTAAATTGATCTTTGTAGCTTGTAAATTTTATTATGATCAGACGTAGATGTGAAACCTTCAGGTTGTGCCATGTACACATTCTTTTCTAGCTCACCATTAAGGAAAATTGTTTTCGCATCCATTTGCCATATTTCATAATCATAGTATGCTACTACAACAAGCAAAATCTGAATTGATTTGAGCATTGCCACGGGAGAGAAAGTCTCGTCATAAAAGACTCCTTATTTTTAACGATATCCCTTGGCAACAAGACGGGCTTTGTAGGTCTCCACCTTTCCGTCTGCTCAAATGTTTTTCTTAAAAACCCATTTACAACCTATAGGTTTTATATCCTTTGAAGGTTCAACTAAATTTCATACTTTATTTTCCTTAATTGATTCCATTTCGGATTTCATGGCCTTTTGCCATCTCTCATAGTCAGAACTTTGTATAGCATCTTCATAGGTCTTAGGGTCATCATCATTATGATCAACCTCATTTGATACATCATCTTGTACCATTAGATTTAATTTAGTGGGTACATGACGTTCTCGTATAGACCTTTTAAGAGGTATTTGTACAACTTGTTCACCTTGTGCTGGATTTGGTTGTTGTTCAATTTGGTTGGGAACTGGTTCATTAACCTGTTCTTGAACTACATTTAGCCCTGAACTTCAACCATTGAAGATGAAATCTTCCTTGTCAACTTCAAAATATCCAATAAAGGTTCTTCAACTTCTGTCTCATGATCTTGATTTTGTGTTGATTCATTAGTTCCTTGAACTTCATCAAGTTCTAATTCTCCACTATGATTTTCTTCCAAAAGAAATTCCCTTTCCAAGAAGGTTGCTCCTCTAGCCACAAACTGTCACGACCCAAAATCTCACCTGTCGTGATGGCACCTATCTCAATACTAGGCAAGCCAACAATCTCAATAAACCACCATATCTTTTAAGTTTGAGAACAAAATAATTAAATTCAGCGGAAGAAACTCACAATTTCAAATATAACACTCCCAAACTCCGGTGTCACTGAGTACATGAGCATCTAATATGGATACAAAGTCTGATTGATAAAATCACTGTCTAAAAATATAGAACAATACAAAAATTAAACAGGAAGGGAACCAAGTCTGCGGACGTTAAGCAGTTACCTTGATAGTCCCCAACAGAATTAACTTCGAAATCTAGCAGCCGCCGTATCCGGGAGCACCTGGATCTGCACACGAGGTGCAGAGTGTAGTATGAGTACAACTAACTCAATAAATAACAAGACTAACCTCTGTGCTGAAAGCAATGACGAGCTCCACAGTTACCGTCCAGTATAAATAATGGTACGAAATGTAGGCATGCTTTCAAATTTAACAGTTAAACTCAGTACAATTGAAATAGATCAATACTACATGATATGAGAAATATGACATCTCAATAGAAAGACCTCATGTAAATTCTGGTCACAAATTATTCGGTCACTCGGTACTGTTTATGGCCAATCCAGCCCAGGGTGTTCTAACCCATATATAAATACACATCGACTGACAGTCAGTCACCTAGTACTAGATAAGGCCAATCCAGCCCTGGGGTCATTTATCCCCAAATGCAAATGATACGGACAAGATCATGTCCAGGTAAATTCATTACAATATAAATAAGTAAGGCAAGTCCATGCCCTGGGAAAATCCATCCCAAGCATATATATAAGTAGTAAGTAAGGCAAGTCCATGCCCAGGGAAATCCATCCCGAATATATATATAATCATCTACGCTCACTGGGGGTGTACAGACTCCGGAGGGGCTCCTTCAGCCCAAGCGCTATAAGTTGACCGCGCTCACTGGGGGTGTGTGGAGACTCTCGGAGGGGCTCTTTCAGCCCAAGCGTGATATAAAACCAATATGGCCTACTGCAGGCGGGCAGTCCCGATTCGTATAATAATAAATCCAATGAGGCATGCTGCAGGCGGGCAGCCTCGATCTATTTAATAATAAAGCCAATAAGGCCTGCTACAGTGGGCAGCCCCGATCCATTTAATAATAAAGCCAATAAGGCGTGCTGCAGGCGGGCATCCCCGATCCAGAACAATAATAATGTATAAAGCCATTCTAGCCTACTGCAGGCGGGCAGCCCCGATCCACTTAATAATAACATATATAAAGCCAAATGGCCTGCTGCGTTGCGCAACTCAATCCCATAAATATCCTCACAATGGACAATTATTACTGAGTATGAAATGTATATTTTAGAACAATTAATTCAACATCATCACGACCCCATGGGTCCTAAAATATCGGCACATAGCCTAAACATGATCTTTATTACTAGTCTCAGCTTAATTCCTCTAACACGTGCCACATGTTCAGATAATAACATGATTCTTTAATTTTACTAGTTCACAGGATTTATTCAAGACACTTTCTGTGGTGCACGTCTACATGTTCGTCACCTATCGTGTGTGTCACCTCCAAACAATTCTTATCATACCAAATTCGGGGATTCATACCCTCAAAACCAAGTTTAGAAGTGTTACTTATCTCAATCCGAGTAATTCTTTATTCCAATAAGCCTTTTCCTCGCGATTCGGCCTCCAAACGCCTCGAATCTTAGTCAAAATAATTTGATACAATCAACACGAGGTGTAGGAATCAATTCCAAATGAAAATGCTAAATTTCACAAATAAATCCGAAATTAACTCAAAAATAACAGTGGGGCCCACGTCTCGAAACCCGATAAAAGTTAAAAAATATGAACGCCCATCAACCAGGAGTCCAACCATACAAAATTTTCTAAATTTCGACTCCGATTCGGCCTTCAAACCCTCAAATTAATTTTTTGAAAAATTTCTATTCTAATCCCCTAAATCATGAAATAAGTGTTGGAAATAATGTTAGATTCATGAATAACGGACTAAATCAAGTTAAGATCACTTACCCCAGTCCACTTTGTGAAGTTTGCCTCTGAAAATAGCCCAAATCGAGCTCCCCAACTATTTTTATGTCAAAATGGCCAAAACACCCGTTTATAGAGCTTCTGACGTTGCCTGTGGCGCCATTTCCAGTATCCCAAAAATTCTCAGTGCTAGGGCTAGCGCCCCACACTACCCTGGGCGCTCGCGGTGATGGAAAATTATTCCCAATATGGATCCACTTAAATCTTGAAGAAACGACATCGAAACCGACTAGAAATATCCAACTTCTACATTCGATGACGAAACCTATCAAATCAAGTTCGTTTGACCTCAAATTTTGCACACAAGTCATAAATGACATAATGGACCTATTTTAATTTTTAGAATCGGATTCCGACCCCGATATCAAAAAGGTCAACTCTCCGGTCAAACTTCCAAACTTAAATTTCCATTTTAGCCATTTCAAACCTAATTTAACTACTGACTTCCAAGTAATTTTTTGGACATACTCCTAAGTCCAAAATCACCATACGAAGCTATTGGAACCATCAAAACTCTATTCCGGAGTTATTTGCATAAGAGTCAAACTTTGGTCAACCCTTTTTATTTAAGCTTCCAACATAAAATTTATTCTTCCGAACTAATCCCGAAACACATGAAAAATCAAAACCGGCGATTCACACACGTCATAATACATCATATGAAGTTATTCAAGACTTTAAATAGTATAAAGGAGAGTAATTACTCAAAATTACAAGTCGGGTCGTTACACAAATACTTTATGGTTAGAAGGGTGATAGAAATAATATCCCAGTGCTTCTTTAGGATACTTAATGAACTACACTTATCAGATCTGAGTCAAGTTTATCAGACTGCAGTCTCTTAACATAAGTTGGACAACCCCAAACTTTAATATGTTTAAGGCTAGGCTTACGTCCTTTCCATATCTCATATGGTGTTGTAGAGACTGACTTAGTGGGAACTTATTAAGTAAGTATGTTGTTGCTTCCAAAGCATATCCCCATAAATTTATTGGAAGATTAGTGAACCCCACCATAGATCTCACCATATCTAATAAGGTTCGATTTCTACTTCCAGACACACCATTGTGTTGTGGTGTTCTTGGAGATGTCCACTGTGAGAGAATCTCATTCTCTTTGAGATACCTAGTAAAATCTTTACTAAGATATTTTTCTCCTCTATCAGACCTTAGTACTTTGATACTTTTACCAATCTATTTCTCTACTTCACTACGGAACCTTTTGAACATTTCAAAAGATTCAGATTTGTGTTTCATAAGATACACAAATCCATATCTTGACATATCATCAGTGAAGATGATGAAGTAAGAATATCCATCTCTACCTTGAATTTTTATGACCCCACAAACATTTGTATGAATTAGTCCCAATAATTCAGAAGCTCTTTCTCCACTTTCAGTAAATAGAGATTTGGTCATTTTTTTTTTTGAGACAAGATTCACAAGTTGGATATAATTCAAAATCATACTTGTCAAGGCACCCTTCCTTGTACAACTTATTAATTCTTTTCTCTCCAATATGACCAAGGCTACAATGCCAAAGGTATGTATGATTTACTTGATCATCTCTTTTCCTCTTAAGACTAGAAACATGCATAACCGAATTTGTATTCACATTAGGTAAGACATAAACATCATGTTGGAGATAGACATTCACATATAAATTATCACCATAATAAATAGAGCAAATACTATTGCCTATATTAATGTGAAAACCACGTTTGTCCAACATAGAAGCTGAAATTATGTTCGAAACAAATTTAGGAATATAATAACATTCATCCAACATAAGTATTTTGCCCGAAAGAATTATTAAAGAAATTTATCCTACAACTACAGTGTCAACTTTTGCACCATTTTTAACTTATAGATTAATTTCTCATTTCTTTAGTCTCCTACTTATCTTGATTCCTTGCAACATATTGCAGATATTATATTCATTGCCAGTATCTAATACCCACAGTGAAGAATTAGTATTAGCTAAAGAAACCTTGAAAATATTTTTTTTATTAATGTCTCACCTTATTTCTTGTCCTTTTGAGTTGCAAGATACTTCTTGCAGTTTCTCTTCCAATGCCATTTCTTCTTACAGTGAAAATATTCAACATCATATACTGACTTCAAGATCAAATCTTCAGAAATCTCTTTACCAAGCTTGTACCCTAACTTCTCAAGTTTTTTGGTAAGATCAATCGCATGATTGACATGTGGTCCAATAGGAGAGTTTTGAATGTTCAACCATGTATCAACCATCTTCTTAAGATGTTAAATAATTGCAGTTGGATCCATATTCTGATGTTTCCTCTAGAGTTCAAAACTCGTAGAAGCAAGAATGATGTGTTTAATAGCAAGGCATTCTTCCAAGTATTTCTGATAAACCTTGGTGCCTTCAACATCATTCTCTGGTGGGACTATCTTTGCAGGCTTATCGATCACATCAATGAGCTTTTCATGCATGAGAACAATTCTCAAATTTCTATACCAGTCATCAAAGTTTGGTCGTACCAACTTATTGGTCTCAAGTATTTCACGCAATGATATAACAGACATATTGAGAAATCTAAAATATAGAAAAGAAAATGCAATAATATAAGAACATATTTACATATATCATAAAGATATGGACTTTTATCTAAATGATATTTTTACTAATTATTCTAAACTATTTACCCTCATTATAGTTTAAAAAATCTTTATTTATGTTAGTGAAGTGGAGGAATCTTTTTACAATATGTATGAGCCCCTTGGAAGTCAAGTCGTTTCTCATATATATTTTAAAGGTAGGTATTCTTACCAATTGTATCCCCATACAATTTTCTTAATTAGCTCTATGTCAAATAGTCCCTTGGTAGTCAGGTCGATCCTATTGGCATAGTTGAGTTCAATCATCATGATAGCAAAGAAATTATTAAATTTTATTCTCCTCGAATAGTCCAGGCGTCTAGTATAAAATTTAATAATTCTTTCAATCCATGCATCTAATGCAATAAATAATTTTAACTTATTCTCGAACTATAAGTCTCCTTGTTGTCAGACCGCTCCTTATAAACAAGAAATAAATAAAACTATTTATTTTGATGGATAGCTTTACAATAAAATATCTTATATTTTTATCATTTAAGAACTCAAATTTTAGTGTGAGAAAATTGTTATTAAAATAACTTTTAATAACATGATGATCAAATCTTTTATAGCACATGAATTTAGTTCAAGTTGTCTACATGCTTAGTCCTAAATTAATTTAAAATATAAAGAACAAACATGAGACGATTAGACGAAATTCAACATACTATTAACGCACATATCCTATATAGTGTAAAAGTTGAGGATGAAACTTTATGTATCACATATAAATAAATTCATACCACAATAACTTTATATGTTCATAAGAGTAAAAGCTTCAAAAGCTTTTTTCAATTTACATCATATGCAACTGAGGCTTTACTAATATTTTGACATATTTTTATTCTTATAATAAAAATAACACCATGCGGTAAACTTTCAAACAATTTCATAAATTGAGAAGTATTATGTTTGAACTCTTCAAATATAATCTTAAAAGTTTCATAAATAAATTTTAGACACAAGGAACCAAGGCTCTGATACCACTGTAGGATTGCGTATAGGTGTTCATAACATGCAGCGAAGACAATAACAATTCTAAGAAGATCTTTTCGTGTTTAAAATTTATTTACATGTCAAAGATCGGATCTAAGACGTACCTGGCGGAGGGAGTCTCATTTCAAAAATTCTTCAATAGTGCAAAGACTCTGTGCGTATCCACACCGAGACTGATCCTTGCTATCAACTCTTTAATCAATGAAATCCGCGAACAAATTGAATAAAAATATTGTGTTGAAACTTTTGTCAAAAATCTCAACTCAAAGGTAGAAGAACAAGAAACACTTTTCTTGTAATTGTATTCTTTTTCTTGGCTTTGTATTGCACTCTCACTTTCACAAAGTGGGTTTTCTTCTCAAGCATTTCTACGGTAAATTTTCTCCATCACCCTTTATATAGCATCACCTATAAAATTCTTTTCCTATTTGGCTGAGGTAATGATTTATTTGGGGTAGAAGTTTTAATTCCACAAATTAACTTTATGAAATTTCTTATGGAGATATCGTTACTGCCGATCTTTATGGACTTTCCATAAAGTCCAATAGATTATAAAAGTCTTATTAGTATTTTAGTATAGAAAAATACAAATCCCATTCTTAATGGGTTTAAGTAGTCGACTCTTCCAATTATGGACTTTAATGTAATGTCCTTACGGGGCTTTCAGTTAATCCAATTTCAAAGACAAGTCTCTTTATGAATATTTTATATAACATATTTTACATAAAATAACTGTTCAGTATATATATCACATATATATTTTAACCAAGAGATATAATTTAATTTTCTATTCAAAATAGAAAACTTCAATTTGTTCCAATATAAATTATATCTTCTGTACTAGCAAAGAATATAATAATATTTTATTTGAACTAATAACTAAATCTATTTGACTAATTAAATTTTTTATTTTAATTATCAAATAATAAAGTAACTAATCCTTTAGAAAAGATCTGACGTTAGTGTGTCACGACCCAACACTCTAACATGTCGTGATGGTGCCTATCGATGGTACTAGGCAAGCCGACCTTTCAAAATACTTCAATATTTCATAAAAAGGATAATTCAAAGCTTTTTCATACTAGAAATTTTTACAAAAACCGGAGTTGAATTCAAAATAAAATGCAGAAAGATAGCCCCAAACATCGGGGTATCACTAAGTCATGAGTATCTAGATATCCAGTCTAATAAAAACAGTCTCAAAGTATCAATACAGGAAAGAAAGAAAACATAGAAGGAGAGACAAGGTCTGCGGACGCCGGCAACAACCTCGTAGTCTCCGGTACTCGATCGTGCACGAACTCAACGACCTCCGTGATCAAACACACCTGGATCTGCACATGAAGTGTAGGGTGTAGTATGAGTACAACCAACTCATCAAGTAACAGAAATAAATAAGGAACTGAGAAGGTAGTGACGAGCTATACAAATACAGTTCATTTTCAATAATTCCAGCAAATAATAAACATGCTTTCAAATCCGGTCGTTCAAATCAAATCAGTTTTATACAGTTACAGTGCAGGTAAATCCGGATATAGAATCTTTCACAAATTTTACGACAATGACAGATAGCAACTAAGTGCATCAACAAATGAAAAAACAAGTATAGCCTCTCAGGGCAACAGTCACTCAACTCGTCACAACAGCTCAATCACTCGGTTCTCAACCCTCAGTACTCACACTCAATAGGTACCTGCGCTCACTGGGGGTGTGCAGACTCCGGGGGGGCTCTTTTCAGCCCAAGCGCTATAACCGAACGGACAACTCACGTGCTGCACGGACAACTCACATACTATAGTATCAATATGTGGAACGACATGGATAACTCACATGTTGCACGGACAACTCACGTGCGATAGTATCAATATGTGGAATCGCACGGACAACTCACGTGATGCACGGACAACTCACATGCCATAGTATCAATACCTCATAGACAGGCCCTCGGCCTCACTCAGTCATCAACCTCTCTAATCTCTCGGGCTCTCGGAAATCACAAAGATCGACCCAAACAAAGATAACATAGTGTATCAACAAGAATCAAGAAGAGGCTGAGATATGATACGCAAGTAAAAACCATGATTGAGTACAAGACAGCAATCAGCAAGTAATTCAACAAGTACGCGACCTCTGCGGGTCCCAACAGTACCATCACATAGCCTAAGCATGATTTCTAACATGATTTGCAGCCGAATTTCTATAACACATGGAGAGCATATAGCTAGCAATAAGTTATTCAACTTTACAGTTTCATGTAATGGACCAAGTCCCAATTCTTAAGGTGCACACCCATACTCCCGTCACCTAGCATGTGCGTCACCTCCAAAATACTCACATAATCCAATAATCCGGGGTTTCATACCCTCAGGACCAGATTTAAAACTATTACTTACCTCAAACCACGCAAAATCCTACTCCGCAATGCCTTTTTCCCTCGAATCAATATCCAAACGCTCCGAATCTAGCCACAAGCAGTACGATATAATTAATATAGGCTAAAAGAATCAATTTCACAAGAAAAATCCGGAATCGGCTAAAACCGGCCCCCGGGCCCACGTCTCCAAATCCGATAAAAGTCACAAAATCCGAAAGCCCATTCACTCACTAGCCTAACTATACTAAATTCATCAAAATCCGATATCATTTGGTCCTCCAAATCAACAGAATCCACTCTCCAATTCTCAAGCCCTAAACCCCCAAATTTCACTTCAAAATCTCGCTAATTAGGTAGGAAATCAGTGGGGAATCAAGATTTATGATAAAAAACGAGTACAAGAAGCTTACCTCAATAATCCCCTCGAAAAGCTTCTCCAAAATCGCCTAAGTCTGAGTCTCAAATGGTGAAATAAGACCAAAATCGCGAACCCTTGCTTTTTAAACCTTCTGCCCAGACTTTTCGCACCTGCGGCCCTATTTCCGCACCTGCGGAACCGCTCCTGCGCAAAAACATCTGCACCTGCGGAACCCACTAAAAACACTGGGCTCACACCTGCGCTCCAGGTCTCGCACCTGCGTAGTCGCTCATGCGGCCCTTTGTCCACTTCTGCAGAAATGCCAAACTTTTCCTTTTTCGCATCTACGGCCCATCCTCGCATTTGCAGACTCAAAGATGCGCATCCTTTCTCGCACCTGCGCCCCCTGCCCTTCCTGGCCTAGCCCGCATCTGCGGCCTCCTCTTCGCTTCTGCATGTCCGCACCTACAGTTCCCCACTCGCAAGTGCGATTACACCAGCAGGAAATACACTTCAGCTATCCTTCAACATCAAACTTTGATCCGTTAACCACCTGAAATCGACCCGAGGTACCCGGGACCTCAGCCAAACATACCAACAAGTCTTATAACCCGCTATGAACTTAGTTAAATCGTCTAATCACTTCAAACAACACCAAAAACACGAATTACACACGGATTCAAGCCTAATGAACTTTGAAATTTCCAAATTCTACAAACGATGCCAAAACTTATCAAATCACGTCCGATTGACTCCAAATTTTGCACATAAGTCATAAATGACACCACGAACCTACTCTAACTTCCGGAATTCCAATCCAACCCCGATATCAAAAAGTCAACCCTCCGTTCAAACTTTCCAAAAATTCGACTTTCGCCATTTCAAGACTAAATTAGCTACGGACCTCAAATTCACAGTCCGGACACGTTCCTAAGTCCAAAATCACCCAACGGAGCTAACGGAACCCACGGAAGTCCATTTCGGAGTCGTCTTCAAACAATTCCAACTACAGTCAAAATCTTAAGACTTAAACTTCCGTTTTATGGACTAAGTGTCCCAAAATACTCCGAAACCAAAAACAAGACCTCCCGGCAAGTCACATAAGCAGGAACAGATACAGGGAAAACAGTAAATAGGGGATCGGGGCTAATACACTCAAAATGACCGGCCGGGTCGTTACATCCTCCTCTTTTTAAAATAATCATTCGTCCTCGAATGAGCATAGAGACATACTTGAAGTGGTGAAAAGATGAGGATAGCAGCTGCGCATATCATGCTCGGTCTCCCAAGTCGCCTCCTCGACCGGCTGGCCCCTCTACTGAACCTTCACAGAAGTAATATTTTTTTACCTCAGCTTTCAAACATGCCTATCCAAGATCGCCACTGGCTCCTCAACATAAGATAAATCCTTGTCCAACTAGACTGAGCTGAAATCCAATACGTGAGATGGATCGCCGTGATACTTCCGGAGCATAGAAACATGGAATACTGGATGAACTCCTGCTAAACCGGGAGGCAAGGAAAGCTCATAAGCAACCTCCTCAACACATCGCAATACCTCAAATGGACCGATAAACCTCAGGCTCAGCTTGCCATTCTTTCCGAACCTCATAACACCCTCCATGGGTGACACCCGGAGCAAGACCCGCTGTCAAACCATAAATGTAACATCGTGAACCTTTCGATCTGCTTAACTCTTATGTCTGGACTGGGCTGTGCGTAGTCTATCATGAATCACCTTAACCTTCTCCAGAGGATGCTGAAGGAAGTGTGTACCCAATAATCTAGCCTCGCCCGGCTCAAACCAACCCACCGGAGACCTACACCGCCTACCATACAGAGCCTCATACGGTGCCATCTGGATGCTCAACTGGTAACTATTATTGTAAGCAAACTCCGCTAGAGGCAAGAACTGATCCTACGAACCCCCAAACTCCATCACACACGCACGAAGCATATCCTCTAATATCTGAATAGTGCGCTCGGACTGTCCGTCCGTCTGAGGGTGAAATGTTGTGCTCAACTCCACTCGAATCCCCAACTCATACTGCACGGCCCTCCAAAACCGTGATGTAAACTAAGTACCCCGGTAAAAAATAATAGATACCGGTACGTCATGAAGCCTGACGATCTCGCGGATATACACCCGAGTCAGCTACTCAAAAGAATAGGTAGTCATCACAGGAATGAAATAAGCTAACTTGGTCAGCCGGTCCACAATCACCCAAACTGCATCAAACTTCCGCTGAGTCCGTGGAAGCCCAACAACGAAATCCATAGTGATCTGCTCCCATTTCCACTATGGAATCTCTAACTTCTGAAGCAACCCACCTGGTCGTTGATGCTCATACTTCACCTGCTGGCAATTTAGGCACCGAGCTACATACTCCACTATGTCCTTCTTCATTCTCCTCCACCAGTAATGCTGTCTCAAGTCCTGATACATCTTTGCGGCACCCGGATGAATAGAATACCACGAACTGTGAGCCTCCTAGAGAATTAGCTCACGGAAACAATCTATATTGGGCACACATGGCCTGCCTTGCATCCTCAATGCACCATTATCCTCAATAGTGACTTCCTTAGTATCACCATTCTGGACCGTGTCCTTAAGGACAAGCAGATGGGGGTCTTCATACTGACGCTCCCTGATACGATTATAAAGAGAAGATTGGGAGACCACACAAGCCAATACTCGACTTTGCTCAGAAACATCCAATCTAACAAACTGGCTAGCTAAGGCCTGAACATCCAATGCTAGTAGCCTCTCTACTGCTGGAAGATATGTTAAGCTCCCCAAACTCTCTGTCCGGTGACTCAAGGCATCGGCCACCACATTAGCCTTCCCGGGATGGTATAAAATGTTGATATCATAGTCCTTAAGAATCTCCAACCACCTCCGCTGACTCAAGTTAAGATCCTTCTATTTGAACAGATGCTGCAAACTCCGATGATCAGTGTAAATCTCATAATGGATCCCGTACAAATAGTGCCGCCAAATCTTAAAGGTGTGAACAATAGCTGCTAACTCAAAGTTGTGGACAGGATAGTTCTTCTCATTAGGCTTCAACTGGCGTGAAGCATAAGCAATAACTCTACCCTCCTGCATCAGAACACACCCAATACCGATCCGCGAGGCATCACAATACACTATGTAAGAACCGGAAACTGATGGTAGAATTAGAACTGGAGTCATGGTCAAAGCAGTCTTGAGCTTCTGAAAGCTTTCCTCGCACTCCCCCAACCACCTGAAAGGAGCACCCTTTTGGGTCAATTTAGTAAAGGGCGATGCAATAGATGAGAAGCCCTCCACGAATCGGCGGTAATAACCAGCCAAACCGAGAAAACTCCGAATCTCTATGGCTGAGGACGGTCTGGGCCAACTCTGAACTGCCTCTGTCTTCCTCAGGTCTACCTAAATACCCTCACTAGACACCACGTGTCCCAAGAACGCCACTGAACTGAGCCAAAACTCACACTTGGATAACTTTGCATAAAGCTTCTCCTCCCTCAATCGTTGTAACACAATCCTCAGATGTTGAGCATGCTCCTCCTAGCTACGAGAGTACACCGGGATGTCATCAATGAATACAATAACGAACGAGTCAAGATAGGGCTGAAACACATTGTTCATTAAATGCATGAACGTTGCTGGGGCATTGTCAGCCCAAAAGACATCACAAGGAACTCATAATGGCCATATCGGGTCCTGAAAGCTGTCTTAAGAATATCTAAGTCCCGAATCTTCAACTGGTGATACCCTGACCTTAAATCAATTTTGGAGAACACCCTCGCTCCCTGAAGCTGGTCAAACAGATCATCAATATGCGGCAATGGATACTTGTTCTTGATTGTGACCTTATTCAATTGTATGTAATCAATGCACATTCTCATAGTACCATCCTTCTTCATCACAAATAGAACTGGTGCACCCCAAGGTGACACGCTAGGCCGAATGAACCCCTTATCAAGGAGTTCCTGAAGCTGCTCCTTCAATTTCTTCAACTCCACCGGTGCCATACGATATGGAGGAATAGAAATGGGCTGAGTGCCCGGCACCAAATCAATACCGAAATCAATATCCCTGTCAGGCGGCATGCCCGGCAGATCTGCAGGAAATACATCCAGGAAATATCGCACCACCGGAACAGAATCAATAGCAGGGGCCTCTGCACTAACTTCACTCACAAAGGCCAAATAAGATAGACAACCTTCCTCAACCATCCGCTGAGTTTTCAAGTATGAAATCACTCTACTGGGAACATAGTCTATAGAGCCGCTCCACTTAACCCTCGGCAACCCCGGCATCGCCAACATCATGGTCTTAGCGTGACAATCTAGAACAGCATGACATGGAGACAACCAATCCATACCCACAATCACGTCAAAATCGACCATACTAAGCAATAAGAGGTCCACTCTAGTCTTCAGACTCCCAATAGTCACCACAAATGACCGATATATATGGTCCACAATGATAGTATTGCCCACTGAAGTGGATACATGAACAGAAGAAACTAGGGACTCACAGGGCATATCCAAAAAATGAGCAAAATACGAAGACACATATGAATAAGTGGAACCAGGGTCAAATAATACAGAGGCATCTCTGTGGCAAACTGAGACAATACCTGTAATCACAGCATCTGAAGCAATGGCATCTGGTCTGGTAGGAAGAGCATAGAAACAGGCATGGCCGCTCCCTGATCGGCCTCCCCCTTTAGGGCGACCTCTAACTGACTGAACCATACCCCTAGCTGGCTGGGCGGGTGGTGGAGTTGCTGGTGCTGGTGCCATCGGCCGCGTACTCTACTGTGGAGCCCCACTCAACAACCTAGGGCAGTCTCTCTTAATGTGACCAAACTCTCCGCACTCGAAACAACCCCTCCTTTGACGGAACTGCTGCTCCTGATGCCCCGAAGAACTACCCGTAGACACCTGAGCTAACGAAGCAGGGTGAGAACTCTGCGCTGGTACTGCACTGAATGAAGACTGACCCTATTGATAGCTGTGTGAACCATGGCCATATGATGCACCACGGTGAACTGGGCAAGCCGTCTGAGCATGTCTAAAAGAACGACCCCTACCGTGGTGGAACTGCCCCCAGAAGGAACACCGCTAAAGCCACCCTGGCCACAAGGCCTCTTGGCCTCCCTCTCGACCCGCTCCTAGTTGCGAACCATCTCAATCTGACGGGCCATATCGACAACCTCATCAAAAGTAGCACCAGACACACTCTCTCTAGTCATAATCAATCGCAGCTGAAAAGTAAGGCCATCTATGAACCTCCTGATCCTCTCCCTGTCTGTGGAACCAACCAGATAGCATGACGGGCCAACTCTGAAAATCCCATTTCATACTGCGTCACAGACATATCACCCTAACAAAGCTGCTCAAACTGCCTGTGCAGCTCTTCTCTGTGGGCCAGAGGCACGAACTTCTCCAGAAAGAGAACAAAGAACTGCTGCCAGGTAAGGGGTGTTGTGCCGACCATCCTACGCCTCTCGTAAGCCTCCCACCAACTGAATGCAACCCCAGAGAACTGAAAGGTAGTGAACGAAACCCCACTGGTCTCCAAAATACCTGCCGTATAGAGTATCCTCTGACACATGTCCAAGAAACCATGTGCATCCTCTCCCTCTGCACCACTAAAAGATAAAGGTTGGAGCACCCCAAACCTCTCCAATCTACGCTGCTCATCCTCAGGCATAGCAGGAACAACATAATCCTGAGCATCGGCAACCGGCTGGGCTGGTAGTGCCCCTGGTGTCTGGAATCCCTGTACCACCTGCTCTGGTGTGCAGGCGGCGGGAGTCTGAGCGCCTCCCCCGGCCTGAGAAGTGGCTGTTGCGGTCAGAATAGAGACCGCCTGATCAAGACTGGTACACATGGTCAGAATCTGAGCTAAGGCCTCCTGAAGGCCTGGAATCACAATGGGCATGTGTGGTGCCTGAGCTTGTCCTAGAGGCTCGTCCACAACTGGAGCCTGCTCCTGAACTGGGGCAACTGGTGGGTCTGCAGGTACTGCCTCAGATGTTGTGCGGGCTCCACCTCTTCCCCTACCGCGGTCTCTACCGCGACCTCGACCTCTCACGGCCCTGGCCGGTAGTACTGGTGGTTGTCCATCCTGCCCCACAGTACACGTCCTCACCATCTGTGAGAGAATTAGAACAACAGAAATTTAGTCACCAGAATCAACAGATTCGCACGACAAGAATTCAAGAATGTGACGTTTTTCCTAAGGGTTCTGCAGCCTCTCGAAGATAAGTACAGACGTCTCCGAACCGATCCGCAAGACTCTACTAACCCTGCTCATGACTTGTGAGACCTATGTAACCTAGGCTCTGATGCCAACTTATCACAACCTAACACTCTAACCTGTCGTGATGGCGCCTATCCATGGTACTAGGCAATCCGACCTTTCAAAATACTTCAAAATATCATAAAAAGGATAATTCAAATCTTTTTCATACTAGAAATATTTACAAAAATCGGAGTTGAATTCAAAATAAAATGCGGAAAGATAGCCCCAAACATCGGGGTATCACCAAGTCATGAGCATCTTGATATCCAGTCTAATAAAAATAGTGTCTAAATATCAATACAGGAAAGAAAGAAAACATAGAAGGAGAGACAAGGTATGCGGACGCCGGCAGCTACCTCATTCTCTCCGGTACTCGATCGCGCACGAACTCAATGACCTCCGTGATCAAACACACCTAGATCTGCACATGAAGTGCAGGGTGTAGCATGAGTACAACCAACTCAGGAAGTAACAGAAATAAATAAGGAACTGAGAAAGTAGTGACGAGCTATAAAAATACAGCTCATTTTCAATAATTCCAGCAAAGAATAGACATGCTTTCAAATCCGGCAGTTCAAATCAAACTTTTCCTGCGTAGTCGCTCCTGCGGCCCTTCGTCCTCTTCTGCGGAAATGCCAAGCTTTTCCTTTTTCACATCTGCGGCCCATCCTCGCATCTGCTGACTCGCATATGCGCATCCTTTCTCGCACCTGTGCCCCCTGCCCTTTCTGGACTTGCTCTCATCTATGGCCTCCTCTTCGCTTCTGCATGTCCGCACCTGTGGTTCCCTACTCGCAGGTGCGATTACACCAGCAGGAACAACATTTCAGCTATCCTTCAACATCAAACTTTAATCCGTTAACCACCCGAAATCGACCCGAGGTCCCCGGGACCTCAACCAAACATACCCACAAGTCTTATAACCCGCTACAAACTTAGGCAAATTCTCTAATCACTTCGAACAACACCAAAAATACGAATTACACACGAATTCAAGCCTAATGAACTTTGAAATTTCCAAATTCTATAAACGATGCCAAAACCTATCAAATCACGTCCAATTAACCCCAAATTTTGCACACAAGTCATAAATGACACCACAAACCTACTCCAACTTTTAGAATTCCAATCCGACTCCAATATTAAAATATCAACACCCCGGTCTGTGATGACTCAAAATGTCATCTTTATATTTAATAATTAATTATGTATTCTAAGACCTCGAAAAGTACTATTTATCATTTCTCGACTTGCGTGCGTAGTCCGTAAAAGTTTCTGGAAAGTTTTTATGTGAAAAATGGATTAAAATATGAATTAGAGCTTTAAAACTCATTTGAGTTGACTTTGGTCAACATTTTGAGCAAACGGACTCGCATCAGTGTTTTGACAGTTCTGGTAGATCTGTATCGTGAATTGGGACTTGGGCTTATACCCGGAATCAAATTCTGAGGTCCATAGCCCGAGATATGGAATTTTGATGAAAAATTAAAAAATTTAAGTTCAAATAGTGACCGGATGTCGAATTATATGCAAACGACCCCGGAATAGAATTTTGATGTTTCCAACAGCTCTGTATGGTGATTTTGGACTTAGGAGCGCGATCGAAATTTTATTTGGAAGTCCGTAGTGGAATTAGGCTTGAAATGCCGAAAGTTGAATTTTTGGGAAGTTTGACCGAGGGGTTGACTTTTTGATATCGGGGTCGAAATCCGATTCTAAAAATTTGCATAGCTCTGTTATGTCATTTATGACTTGCGTACAAAATTTGAGGTTAATCGGACTTGATTTGATAGGTTCCGGTGTTGTTTGTAGAAATTGAAAGTTTCAAAGTTCATTAGGCTTGAATCTATGTGTGATTCGTGTTTTTAGTGTTGTTGCATGTGATTTGAAGATTCGACTAAGTTCGTATGGTATTTTAGGACTTGTTGGTATGATTGGTTGAGGTCCCGGGAGCCTCGGGTGTGTTTCGGATGCTTAATGGGTCATTTTTGGACTTAGAGAAGTAGCAGATTTTTCTGGTTTTTGTTGCAGAAGATTGTTCTTTGCGTTCGCAAAGAATATCTCGCATTCGAGAAGGTGTGGTTAGTGGAAGCATCGTGAACGCGAGGAGTAGGACGCGAACGCGAAGGTATGGTCTGTGTGTGCATCGCGAATGCGTGAGTGGCGTCGCATTCGCAAAGGAGAGCGAGGCAGCTGGGAACCCCATTATTTTGTTCTACGCCTTCGCGAGATAAGGGACGCGTTCGCGAATGTCTGAGTTAGCAAAGCTTTGCGTTCGCGAAGCGTTGGTCGCGTTCGCGAAGAGGAAAGTTGGGCAGCACATTTTTGTGCTTCGCGAACGCGAGACAAGGGTCGCGTTCGCGAAGAAGAAACCACTGGACAGAATGTTTAAGTTCAAAAAATGGGACGATCATTTTCCATTTTTAACGATTTGGAGCTCAGATTGTGGCGATTTTTGAGAGATTTTCAGAGAAACGTTGGGGTAAGTATTCCTAACTCAATCTTTGTTCGATTACCCGAATCTATCACTGTTTTTAACAATTAATTGGTGATTTAAGTTGGAAAAAAAATTTAAAAATCCTCTTGGATAGATTTGAGGATTTGAGGGTCGAACTGTTATGGGAATTTAGTCATTTTGGTATTCTTAGGCTCGTGGTTGAATGGGCGTTCATATTTCATAACTTTCGTCGGATTCTGAGACGTGGGCCCCAAGGGCCATTTTTGAGTTAATTTCGGATTTTTATTGAAAAATATAGTATTTTCTTATAGAATTAATTGTATAATTTTTGTTGACTGTATCGAATTATTTATGACTAGATACGAGTCGACCGGAATCAGAAAATCGAGAAAAAAGCATATTACTTGATTAAATTAGAGCAAGTCGAGGTAAGTGACTTGTCTAACCTTGTGGGGGGGGGGATTTCCCCTAAAATTGATATTAATGTGATTATTGAAATGTGTTGAAAGTAGTGTACACGAGGTGACGAGTGTGTACACGGGCTAAATGTGAAAGATTATATTTTTAAATTGTGTAGATAATTGTTGCGCATTTATTAAATTATTTTATCTTGTTATATTCTTCATCATTGATCTGAGATATATACTTTAAATTTGTTTGACCTTTTCCTGCTAATTATTTTACCTGTTTAATTGAAACATGGTTTTTTTTATACAGTGCATTATTTGAAGGTTGATTTTCTTTAAATTAAATATTATTAATATGAAGTATTTGACATTTTTAAATTTGATATTGAAGTAATGTATTAAAGATTTTGAAATATTATTTTCCTGAATTATATATTCCTGAATATTTTCGTAAGATTTTTGGTACTGATTGTGATGGAGCCGTGAGCTCTTTATTGTGGAAAAATATTATTATTGGATTATTTTGGCATGAGCCGTGAGCTCTTTATTATTGAAAAATGTTGTTGTTGATTTATTTTTGGAAAATTGAATGCTCCCGCGATGATATAAGGAAATGAGATATTGTGAATTTATTTATGATTTGGGACTACGAGGCGGTACCTCGGTAGTGCCCTTGTTGATATTGATTTATGGCCATGGTTGCCTTCGATTAATTGTTGTGATTTTCATAAAGTTGAAAGGAATTCTGTTTTGATTCCACGAGATATTATTTGCAATTATTTGGTGTCATTAAATGTAACATACTATTTGATTCATTTCCACAGTCATTTTATCTTATTAAATTGCTTAAACATTTTTCCATGTCATTATCTATTCTCCAGTAGGGCCTGACCTGACCTCGTCACTACTCTACTGAGGTTAGGCTTGGCACTTACCGGGTACCGCTGTGGTGTACTTATACTACGCTTCTGCACATCTTTTTGTGCAGATCCAGGTACATCTTACCAGTCTAGACGTCAGTGAGATACCTGCGCACGGAGATTTCGAGGTATATCTGCCAGCATCCGTAGATTCCAGAGTCCCCTTCTATAATTTTATGTTGCTTCCTTATTTTTCTTTAGACCTTGATACATAGAAACATTGAGAATAAATTTTTAGAAGCTTGTGACTTATTTCTATCGGGTTTTGAGAGTTGTAATTATTTGAATTGTAGTTTATTTATTTCAGATATTTATGATTATTCTGCATTGATAGGATTACCTAGTCTTAGAGACTAGGTGCCATCACGACCTCCTAAAGAGGGAATTTGGGGTCGTGACAAATTGGTATCAGAGCACTAGGATCATAGGTGTTATGAGTCACAAGCAGGTTTAGTAGAGTCTTGCGGATCGGTACGGAGACATCTGTACTTATCTTTGAGAGGCTATGAAACTATTAGGAAATATTCACTTCTTTGATTCCTTATCGTGCGCCTTTGTTGATTTCAAAGTTCTAAACAATTGTCTTTCTATTCTCTCACAGATGGTGAGGACACGCACAACTGGATCTGATGATCAGACACCGGCTCTCCCTATTAGAGACGCAAGAGGCCGGGGTCAGGGGCAGAGGCCGAGGATATGTGGTATAGCCAGAGTACCTGCACGAGCTGTTGCACCAGAGCCACCAGTAGCTCCAGTTGGAGAGCAGGCACCTAAGATGCCTGTTACTACTCCTGCACTTCAGGAGACTCTTGCCCAGTTTTTGAGCATGTTTGGCACTCTATGGCAGGGTTAATTCCACTTGCTCCTGCCACATCTCAGGCCGAGGGAGGAGCACAGACTCCCTCCGCCCGTACTCCAGAACTATGGGCCCAAGTTGACCATGCCCCAGAGGTTATACCAGTGCAGCCAGTTGTCCCAGTTCGGCATGAGATTAGGACAACAGTTTCAGAGGGGGAGCAGCTCAGGCTCGAGAGGTATAAGAAGTACCACCCTCCTACTTTCAGCGGTTTAGCTTCAGAGGATGCTCAGGGTTTTCTGGAGGAATATCACTGTATCCTTCGTACTATGGGTATTGTGGATTCCAGTGGGGTTTCTTTCACGGTATTCCAGTTTAGAGGAGCAGCCTACCAGTAGTGGCGGGCATATGAGTTGGATAGTCCGGCCCGAGGTAGCTTCACTTACTTGGACTCAATTTTCATATATGTTCTTAAGGGAGTATGTTCCTCAGAGTCTTAGAAATGCATGGCGCGCAGAGTTTGAGCAGCTGCGCCAGGGTTCTATGACCGTGTCAGAATATGTGGTCCGATTCAGTGATTTGGCTAGGCATGCACCAGCCTTAGTTGCTACTGTTCGAGAGCGGGTTCGCAGATTTATTGAGGGTCTCCACCCCAATATCAGATACATTATGTCCCGAGAGCTAGAGATGGATATCACATACCAACAGGTGGTGTTAATTGATAGGAGATTGGAAGGTATGCAGACTCGGAAGAGGGAAGAGAGGGAAGCTAAGAGACCCCGAGATTCTGGCACATATAATAATTCTCGTGCCCTAGTTACAGCCCGTCATGGTAGAGGTTATATGAGCCATCCTATTCATTCAGCACTTCCAGCTTCCAGTGGTATTTCGACTACTCCCAGACCTCAGGTTCCATATTATGCACCACCAATGTCTTCTGTACCTCCTGTACGGGGTGCTTTCAATGGACAGTCTAGTCGATCAGGCCCGAGCCAGTCCCAGTAGCCACGTCCTTCGAGGGCTTATTTTGAGTGTGGTGACACTCGTCATATCATGAGGGATTGCCCCATACTTAGGAGGGGTGCACCTCCACGGATTTCTCAGGCCCCACCTATTCCACAGGGTCCTCAGGCTTCTCAGGCCATGATTACTGCACCAGTTGCCACTCCACCTGCACATCCAGCTAGAGGCGGATGTCGGGCATGTAGAGGTCGCCCTAGAGGGGGAGGCCAGGCTAGATATTATGCCCTTCCTGCTAGGACAAATGTTGTTGCATCCGATTCTGTTATCACAGGTATTATTCCGGTCTGTCATAGAGATGCGTCAGTCTTATTTGATCCAGGCTCCACTTATTCTTAAGTGTCATCTTATTTTGCACCGTATTTGGGCATATCACATGATTACTTGAGTTCTTCTATTTATGTATCTACACCCGTGGGTGAATCTATTATTGTGGACCGTGTGTATCGGTCGTGTTTAATTGTTATCAGTGGTTTTGAGACCAAAGCTGATTTATTATTGCTCAGTATGGTGGATTTCGATATTATTTTGGGCATGGACTGGTTGTCACACTATCACGCTATTCTTGATTGTTACGCCAAGACGGTGACATTGGCTATGCCAGGTCTACCGCGGCTAGAGTGGAGAGGTACCTCAGATCATGTTCCTAGCAGGGTTATTTCATTTCTTAAAGCTCAACGAATGGTTAAGAAGGGGTGTGATGTGTATCTGGCCTATGTGAGAAATGTTAGGATTGATACTCCTACTATAGAGTCAGTTCCTGTAGTAAGGGATTTTCCTGATTTATTTCCAGCAGATCTTCCGGGTATGCCACCCGACAGGGATATTGATTTTGGTATTGATTTATTACCGGGTACTCAGCCCATTTCTATTCCACCATACCGTATGGCCCCAGCAGAGTTGAAAGAATTAAAAGAATAGTTATAGGAATTGCTTGATAAGGGTTTCATTCGGCCTAGTGTATCGCCTTGGGGTGCTCCTGTCTTATTTGTAAAGAATAAGGATGGTTCTATGCGGATGTGTATTGATTACCGCCAGTTGAACAAGGTTACAGTGAAGAATAGGTATCCATTGCCACGTATTGATGACCTATTTGATCAGCTTCAGGGTGCCAGGGTATTCTCTAAAATTAACTTGCGTTCAGGCTATCATCAGTTGAAGATTCGGGAGCTAGATATCCCGAAGACTGCTTTCAGGACTCGGTACGGTCATTACGAGTTCCTTGTGATGTCTTTTGGGCTGACCAACGCCCCAGCATCATTTATGCACTTAATGAATAATGTATTTCAGCCCTATCTTGATTCTTTCGTCATTGTGTTTATTGACGACATTCTGGTATATTCCCGGAGTTGGGAGGATCATGAACAACACATGAGGACTGTGCTCCAGATTTTGAGAGAAAAGAAGTTATATGCAAAATTTTCAAAGTGTGAATTCTGGCTTGATTCAGTGGGATTTTGGGGTCATATAGTGTCGTGCGAGGGGATCAAGGTAGATCCAAAGAAGATTGAAGCAGTGCAAAGTTGGTCCAGACCGTCCTCAGTTACGGAAATCCGGAGTTTACTTGGTTTGGCTGGGTATTATCGCCGATTTGTAAAGGGTTTCTCTTCTATTGCTGCATCTATGACCAAATTGACCCAGAAGGGTGCTCCATTCAGGTGGAGCGAGGAATGTGAGGAGAGCTTCCAAAAGCTCAAGACAACTTTGACTACAGCCCCAGTATTGGTATTACCTACAGGTACAGGATCTTATACTGTGTATTGTGACGCGTCGCATATTGGTCTCGACGCAGTGTTGATGTAAGACGGTAGGGTGATTGCCTACGCGTCCAGACAATTAAAGGTCCATGAGAAGAATTATCATGTACATGACCTGGAGTTAGCAACTATTGTTCATGCCTTAAAAATTTGGCGACATTATTTGTACGGTGTCCATTGTGAGTTCTACACCGATCATCAGAGTTTACAGCATCTGTTTAAACAGAAGGATCTTAATTTGCGGCAGCAGAGATGGTTGGAGTTGCTTAAGGATTATGATATCACCATTCTCTATCATCCTGGGGAGGCCAATGTGGTGGCCGATGCCTAGAGTCGTAAGGCGGAGAGTTTGGGCAGCTTAGCATATTTATCGGTAGCAGAGAGGCCTTTAGCCTTGGATGTTCAGGCCTTGGCCAACCAGTTTCTCAGGTTGGATATTTCCGAGCCGAGCCGAGTTTTGGCTTGTGTGGTTTCTTAATCTTCTCTTATGATCGTATCAGGGAACGTCAGTATGATGACCCTCATTTGCTTGTCCTTAAGGATACAGTTCAGCACGGTGATGCCAAGGAAGTCACTATTGGAGATGATG